>NC_092423.1:92525477-92555477 GCF_036169615.1 Heliangelus exortis
AAGTGCCCTGAGAAACATGCGCATGAACAGAGGAATTGTATTTAAGGTTAAAAGCATGGGTAAGTTCTTTAACGAACAGAGCTGCGCTTAGGGGTTTCCTGCAGGACTGAGGCCTTAAAGTTAAATTCTGCCGTCATTTACACCCAGCAATGAAAGTCAAATTCTGCCCTCTATTATAAGCAGACAACCCCTTTAGATTGTATTTGAAATCAATGGGATTGCCTGGGTGTAAAACGAGCTCAGTCCCTTAGTGCCAGAGAAAACCAAGAAGCAAAGCAATTTTACAATGTTGAATTCAGCAAATAAATTCTGATATTATTGCTTTTGCTATTGTTACATTACTATTTAGCTTTTCTATGAAATCATATAGATAGAAAAACAGAAAATAACATTTTAAAGACAATTGTCTTGAGCTCCAAAATTTATTTAAGGCAGAAATTTCTAGGCACACATGGCAATCACATTTTATCATCAAACCAATTCAAGGTACATTAGCCTGTTAAGATAACATTCAGGAACATTCTCAAAAATTAGCAATTTTAAATAAAACTACTTGTGACAGTAGGGTCAGAGGCTGGAGGGCTTCTAGCACTGGTTGAGCCAAGAATATTGATTCATCTCCCAGTCCTTGTTCAGACAATATTTCCACTTAGGTAAAGGTGGCTTCTGCCTGGATGAGGTTTCCAAGTTAAAATAATGCTCACACAACTCACCTACTGAACCACACAACAATCCTGCAACTCACCACGGGTCACCTATGCAAGCCCATGCAACAAACACAACTCAAGAGTCACAAATCACTGGGGCTGTGGGTGGTAAAGGAGACAGAGCTTAGGTAGAGCCTTTTCCTGCTTTAAGTTTTTCTAGTATTGTCAAATAAGCCCTTAAATAAAAAGATGGGATTCCTTCTGCTTGTCACATAGTTTCACTTTCAGAGAATCTATTAATCACAACAAAGGTTGGGGATTTTGTTTGTTCAGTTGGTTGATTTTTTTTTACAATAAGACAGACTTCTTTCTATTTCTATGGAAAAAAGAAAAATGATTGTACAAACTGTAGTTCAAGCAGGAGAAGCATGGAGAGGCCTTTCAAGCACAGTGCTGCCTACAGGATTTCCAGCTTCACAAGGGTAAGAGAAAGATAAGGCAGTTGGTTTCAATACCTAACTTTATGAGGAAAAGGTAAGGATATGCCACTTGGACTACATGTTTGTGGTTTCTCCTGCCGTTTCCTCATTTAGTGGATATATATCATAGCCACTGTGGTTTACCCTCAGTGTAACCCCTTCTGTGATGAAAGAAACATCAATCACTCACTACGGTGGGTTTTAGCAATGTAAGTTCATGACACCATAAAATTTGGGAAGCGTGGGGACACTGTGCCCTGATAAAATGCCAATGTCACTTGCTTAAATTAAGAAACACATTCAAATCTGGTTTAAACTCAAATTAAGAAAGCCATTTTTAAAAAAGATTATTTTTTAAACCAAAATTATTCCCAGCACTACCACATCACATGATCAACCAGAAGATAGCCCCATTGTAGCAACTGCAGGGAACATACTTGCTTTTGCTGCTTTCACTCAAACAAGGCCTTTAAAACCCACCAAAACTAATAAACCAACAAACCAAACCAAACCAAACCAAAAATATATTATTATAAAAAAAAAAATCATGTCCATCAAAATAGATAAATACAAAACACAATTTAACTTGTATACCATGAACATCAACAAATGGCAAAGAAAAAAATAATTAAAATAATTAAAACAGATTACATTTGGACCTTCACATTACCCAAAAATACTGTCAGTGGCTAAAATCCAGACCTCGAAGAAGCTTAAGCTTTTCATATTTTTGTCTATCAAAGAATAAATATACCTTCTTGTTGTTACAAGCTATGACACCTTAAGGTGAGAAAAAAAAGGCAAATGCCATCCCCCCCAAACCCTACTCTTTAACAATTCTTTGAAATACAACCTCCTACGTCATTTAATTTTTGAAAACCCTAAGGTCATGTAACACACTTTCTCTGTCATTTGTAAGTACATTAACTCAGAGGCCACACGACAGTGAAATTATGATAATGGGCTGCTAAAATGGGTCATGCAGACACTGTGTTTCATGTTAGCTTCAAACAACAGTGAGAATATAGTCCAAATCAAATATGACAGTACAAAAGCACATGGTTTACTTTTCTCAGGGCTCTCCCAGTAACTGGGATGGAGGCTGTAACCACTAAATATAAATGTATTAGTTGAGCTTCCCACCTATAAACTGCCCTTCTCTCCCCACCCATGATGCACTAAAAGAAAACTGCCATGACAAAGCAGCAAACTTTTTAACACAAGAGTGTATTATTCCTTGCAAGGTTTTCCTTTGCATAAGACAAAGGTTATTGCTAGACAAAGCCGACATTGTTAAAATAAAAATGGCTTCATTAAGAAGACTGAGAACAACACAAATCCTCATGCAATATAAAATAGATGTTGTCTTTTTAAAGTATACAATCGCAGGATGCACTCTGTACACAGAATTAAATGGATACTAATGCTTAAAGCCCAGGTAATGACAGTTCATTGGCATACATAAGCATCCTTTGAAGAGCTAAGAATTAAAACATATCTAGTTTGAGATACATACAGAAGTCAACAAGCTACATTAAAAATCATTATTATTACTATTACTGCTACTACTTCTTCTATAGAATTGAATGATGAAACAATCCTGAAGTGCACACTTCAGGAACAGTTTGTTTATGCTCCTGCTTGTATCAGTCTGCAGGATCAGGAATACCATTTGCAAAATTCACACAAGCATGGAACATCAGGGTTTGCTTGTCCTTTCATTTTTTTCATACATGATGTTCCAGTCAGGAGGAAAAGAACTGTAGTACTGAGACTCTTACAAGACAACCGCCTGAAAACGCAGGCAAGCCACACACCAAAATCTGCTCACCAGTTAAAATCATGCAATTGCATTTAACCCATTGATTTTTTTACAGTATTAATACTTATTAACTACCTGCAATAAAGGCACAATTTTCTATAAAAAGCTCTTTTCTCTTTCTTTGTCTTTTCTGCACAATTTGAAAACTGTCAATCTAATAGTTCCTAAGAGAACTCAAAGCAGTAAGGTTGATGAACACAAAAGCATAGAAACACCACTGCATGCAAAAGTTAGCTGAATAGCACAGATAATTGCTTAGATAATTATTTTGATAGAAGCCTTGCTGAAAGCTCCTGTATTGTATCATACATGTTAATTGTACGTGACCCATCTCCTACATGTGTGCTATATGCCAGCTGATTAGTGACTTTTTTGCTTTTTCTTTTTATTCAGTACAATAAATACCATGTGCAGTTACCTAAGAGGAGAATGGGCAACCTAGATTACAAGGCTCATATTTATTTTTAAGCAAATCATGACTGTCAGACAGGGGAAAAAATCAAGTTACATAATTTATGTAAGGGGTGTCCATTATGTACACAGCAACGTAGCGGTGTGTGAGAAGACAAGCAAGTAGCAGCGAGAGAAGTTGCTCTTGAGGAAGATCACATTGCCCAGCTCCAGCCCGTGAGCTTCCTGAGCCTTATGCAGCCTGACTGACAATGAGATTTAATGTAGCCTAACTATAGTAGCCTTGAGCAGAGATGCAATTATAAAAGGAAGGCATAGAGAGTTTTCGTGTATCAGACTGTATCAGACTGTTGTGAGCATCAGTGGTGTAATCAGCAAACGCTCGCTCTTCCACTCTGCCCCCCCAGCCTGAAAATTCAGAACATAAGAACCTTCCACTATTAAGAATTTGAGTAAAGGTCATTTTGTTTTCCTCAATACCATACAAAACGGCATAGCAAGATTTGACATGCATATGCAAATCAGCACAGAGGAAAAAAACCTTGATTTTCCTTCATATTGGATTACTTTATCTATATGGAATGTTGATAAAAACACCTTGACTGAAAACAAACAAACAAAAAAAAAAACCCAACACCGACACCGTCTCTGTGGTTTAATTGGCAGGATAGACCTACCAGATGTGGCCATGCTGTACAAGGTTATTGTCTCATGGAAGATCAAGATCAGCACAAATGTACAATGCTATAGAGGACAAAAAAAATAGAAGTAAACTTAAGTTGCATTTTAACATACTTCTATTGCTTACAAAAATAAGATAGGGAGATTTACAGTAACAGATAATGTATCAGTTACAGATAGCTGGCTAATAATATCACTACATATACTAACAAAAATTTGAAATATTTATATGAGGGAGAAAAAGATCACTATGGCTGTTCCACTTGTAGACATTTGAGGTGTCATAATACGCAATGCATCACTTAGTGCTTTGACATGCAATCTTTCTTGGCCTTAATTAATGTTTTCATTTCAAAAAGGAGATGAATCTCCTGATACACTGGTTCAATAACTGCACACACCCCTCCAAAAATTGAAAGCATTTTATTTCACTCAGATAACCAACCCAAATGTTAACTAAATGTGTGTTTATACAAACTTTAGAAGCAGAACTTTTGGCAAGAGTAAATAGAGACTGTTATTTTGACCATACTTTTCATGAAACACATGTTCACGCAGAACCACAAAACGCGTGCATACAGGCTAAATGCATTTTAAAAAAAACCCAAAAACTGAAAACCAAAAGCACCCAAAAAACCCTTAAGGAAAAAAAAACCCAAACAAAACCACACACACACACAAAAAAAAAAAAAAAAAAAAAAAAAAAAAAATCATCAAACCAAACAAAACCCACCACCGAGTCCCACCTATTTATTACAAAAGGAGTTGTCAAATCATGCAATAACTTCTCCATCCCACTCTAAACTTCTGGTTTAAGCATTGTGATGGGTCCAGATAGATATTCTGTGTACTAAAGTAACACTGGAATACACCCTAATCTAGCAGTAACATCTTTAATTTGTCACTTTCATGGAAGACATTTCCAGATAGTCTAGAGATCCAGTAATTTTATGTTGCCAGCACAAAAGCAACTGAAGTACCTGACCACTTAAGCCCTTGTATTTTAAAATTCTTGACAGAAGCAAAGTAAATTTTACTAAAGACTATTATATAATCAATAATTTGTTCAAAACGTTTTTCTCATGGAAAGTTATGGTATTATTTCAAGCAACTGCTTATTACTATGTTATAAAGTATATTCCTCTGCAATATTCTGTTCAGGATCATGAAACCTTGGCAGCGTTATACATTTCCTCTTGATATACAGCAAGAAGTAACAGAGTTTGGGACAGTAATAAAAAGGATTCATCACTTTAAAATAGTTTAACATCCATTGTGAGCACTAGATGTTGGGGAAATGTTTGCAGGAACTACCGAAAAAGAGCTGCAAATCTAATTCTTTTCCCCTGTCTGATTGATACAATCAGGAATTCATTTAAAAGGTCCTTTAGTGAGCTGTCATCAAACTGTGGCCCATTTACAGAAGGTTAGCTAATTAATGAACTCTTGATTGAAGATTAATTTGGCAACGCTTTTTAATTTTCGCCTTAAAACCATGACAAACAATGATGTATTTTAATTAGAATTTCAGCTATAGCTGGGTACTTTATATACATCTTTGATATTGTAAACAGATCACATCTATGCATTGGTAAACAGATAATAATGTTTAATTATCTGGAAATTAACAAAAGACTAACAACATATCCTTATTTTACAAGCACAGAAATAACATATGTCCATGAAACTAAATGTCTTATCGAAAAATGTGGATTCCAACACTGTACTTCCAAAATCCCTCTGTAACACATTGCTTTAATAAAAAACTACTAAGTGCTAATTAAAAAGAAAGATATGAGCCGGTGTATTCTGTATGCATACCTACAGATGTTGCAATCCAACTATCCAGTATAAACCTGCTTCTTCTACCATAAAAATAATCCTGTCTTCATGTAAACTCTTAGGCTTCTTTCTGCACAATGATCAGTGATTTATTTGTGAAATTGTTAGAATGGTGAAGCCACACAGGGGTCTCAAAGCTCTCGACTAAAGTAAATAAAATGTCATAATATATTTAGCAAATAGTAATGGAAAATATAGAGAAAAACATCAACAAAAGATTCCAGGAAACAAATGGGAATGGGGATGAATAAAATTCCTCACATTTCTTCTCCCAAATAAATGTTCATAGTGCTGCAGCCTAAGTAATAGCAGCAAATTTAACTGCGTTTTCAGAAAAAGTTCTATTACCTTGTTTTTCAATGTATCTTTTTAATTTTCAGCACTGTCTTCTATTTACTATTTTTTGTTTTCTTTTTCAAAAGGCATGCCCTTTCATAGCTTTTCTTTTAAGTGCCATGACCCCCAACTCTGTTATTCTAACCACAGAAAGGCTGCAATGAAACACCATTGTTAAGTGAAAGCAGCAGTAAGTTCCTGCATATTGTCTGTGTTTTTGTTTGTATGTTTCCTTTAAGGACAGGAAAATGGAACAGCATTTAAGATGCTCATAATAGCCATGCTCACAAATAACACAATCAATAGTTTGTGGTTTTTTCAGAAATCATCTTCAACTAACTTGTCTCCTAACACTGGAGACACAGAGTGCTTTCATCTGTTTGAGATCTGGCCTTTAATTGCTTCAGATTAACATTAAAATGCTATAATGCTTACCAAAAATGCCTTGGATATAATTTGAGGCATTTTATTTCATTTTAAACACTGTTATATATTAATGACACAATATGCATCGATAACAGCAAAGATAAACCTGAAAATTAATTTAGTCTAAGAAGGTCTCACTTCCCCCTTTATTATGTAGTCAGACCTCAGTTTGGCAGATGAAAGGTTCTGAATCAAACCAGAGTCATCTTTGCCTGAACATATGAAACTCAAGGCACATGTATGCACGTATCCAGTGAAGAATATTTTCTTGGTTAGATGAACAGAGGAGCTTTCTGCAGAGAAATAACATGCAGAATGTCGTAGCCAGGCATGAATTGCTGAAAGAGCTAAGGGTTTTTCTTAATTCCATCTTTGTTTTTCATCAACTTTATGGCAGGTGATGTTTCTCAGAGGTTTATGGGCAGTATAATCAAATACCATGAGAACATGAATTCTTGAACATTTTATAGTGTGACCATGTCTTAATAAGGAGACAAATCCCAATACTGAACAGACATCCAAACAGATATAAATTACTCCTAACTTACATATTTATTTACTGTGTCACAGCTAAGTATTGTTAGCTAAGCTATTGTTAGCACTATGGCCAGAAATCATTCCTTCTTGTGAATGTATGACCTCTCATATTTCAATTTAGTCACATTTTTGATCATACAGAACACCTGTGGTAAGTACATCAACAGCTAACTGAAAAGTAGTACCACAAAAACCTGCTGGGTTGTGTTTTCTCATGTGACTTGGTATCTGGAAAAGACCAGGAGAAACTACAGGAACAATCTGTCCATGCGCAAGCAAATATTCCTAAAGCAACCAAAACCAGTGAAGATGAAAAATTTTTGCTATGATAACTTACACCTGCATTTAAAACCAATACAGTTTGAAAAAAAAAATGCATAAAGTAAAACGTAAAAAGGCAAAAGTCATTTCCATGCTTTGTAACACAGGTACAAACTCATGGACTCTGATGATGTAGAATGGATATAAGAGACGAAAGAATCTGGCTCACTAAATGCATCTTTTTAAGCTAGCAACTATTCCCTTAACCAGGCTGAAAAACAATACAAGGTTAGAGGATAATAGATCCATTAATGTAAAATCAGTGCTACACAAACATGTGGGAAACAGCTTTCATCAGAACTGTCTAGCCCTAGATGTTTAAAATCATCTGTGTGAGAAAGGAAAAAGGAAAACCACCTCCTTGTTCCAAAGGAAATGTTAGATTTTTGTAAAATTATATTATTTTGAGTGGGTTGCAGAGAGCATTAAAGGAAATGAGCAGAAAAAATGCTTTCATCAGTTGTTACTTTGTGCTTGAAAAGCTCAAATACTTTTTTTCATTTTAATAGTTCAACCTCAGCATCTATGTATTCCTCAGTGATGAATACAGGCACGGACAATGGAGCAAATAGAATTTGTGAGGTTACAGGTAAATAAGAGGACCATGACAGGCATTATGGGACAGTGTTTCCCTCCTGCTGCTGGGACACAGCAAGTTCTCATCCAGAACCTGGAATGGAACACTTCTCACTAACAGGAGCGTGCTGTGGACCACGTGCCATGCACCCCCCAGCTGGGTCCCCAGCTCTTCAGCAAGTGTTGAGTGACTTACTTCGTAGTGTTCAGTACAGTGGACTAGCACTACATCAGCCACTGTAATTTAAAAAAAAAAAAAATGAAAAAAACAAAAAAATCCCAACAACAACAAAACATCACCAAAAGTCACATATAAACCCTATTTGTTACTTTTATTTTGAAAAGTGTGGTTTCTGCTGCTGCTGCTGCTGAACAGTGTCTTCTGTAAAACTCTTTCTTTGGACTTGCTTCTACCACAAGATGCATATACCCTGCAAAATACTGCCTGCCCTTAATGGCACCAAGGGTAAATCATAGGAGGGAGTGAGCAAATCACAGAAGCAGGCCCTTATTCACTATGTCATCCTGCTGTTAAATCTTCGCTAAAATGTGAGGGGAGACCTCGGGGCTTTGCCTTTTTCTGTTTGGTCTTTTCATAAAAATCATCAAGTGTACAGAAAGCAAAATGCAAATATGTGAGGGTTTGCATTTTCTGATCTGAACATGAATGTACTGAAACAGGGAACCCTGTATGTATGTTAGAATACTAAAATACAAGAGGTCATGAAACTACAGACGGTATTCATTTTTCAACAGTAATGATAAGAATATTAATACTTAGCTGTGAAACCATAAACAAGCAAGTTAGCAGCAAAAAATATTTTAATCCCACACCTGCTCACAGAAAATATTGGCACTAATTTGCAGCTGGAGTGGAAAATAAAATCTAAATTTAATGAATTGGTTCTCTCTGTCTGAAGAATACAACACTGCATTAGTGGATATTCATTCTATGACTTAAGGAATAACAAACAATAAGGTATGTATTATGAGTTATACCTGGATAGTGAGATTCATGGAACACACTCAGCTACCTTTGAAGCAGAAAACCTTAGATATCTAATAAAATGCACTTCTTGACTGTTTGGATGGAACAACATTTACAGTCAAGAGAGCTCCAGATGTTCCATACAGTCTTAAACCAGACTCCAGAATTCGTTTGGACTAACAATTCTCATCCAAGATCATTACTCTATGATTCCTGATTTATTAATATGATAATGCCACAGATTTCCAGAGTGAACTGCTCTGTGTATCAGAAAGCTGATTGCCACTAATGGTCAGGATCATTTTTCCCAGTAATCTTAAAACACAAGTCTGAGATTTAAGGGTGCAGATTTCAATCCAATTAACTATTAAAATCCAGGCAAAATTTTTAAAAGCCCTAGAAATACTCTTATGTTTAAAAAAAGGTGTACCCTAAACGTTTGAAAAATTGCTTACTGTCTTCCTCACATGCATACACACTGATCAACAGAACTCATATACTCCTCAGAGAAACATACAGGTAGGTTTGCAGTTGCAAAAAGAGGACCTGAGCCTCACTAACACATTAGAAGTTACACAACAACGACTGCACACTTGAAACTATTAGATACTATCACAAAAAAGACTGAATTTTCTAAATTAGTTGAAATATAATACACAATAAACCAAATATCTTGTTACAATGATGCTCCCTAAGAATAAGCTTGCTTCCAAATGTATTTCAGAACTGGAATTCAGGAAAAATAGTATGGCATGCTTACAATGTGTTGGACTTTTCTTGCCTTTAGAAAAATACAGTCACCTAGTCCCAAGATGTTTTAATACTGCCTTAAAAGACTTAAGGAAAATAAAGATTTGTTTCTGAAGGTATTTTTAGTTCGTATATATATATATATAATTTATTAACTTTTTCTTTTTTCTTTTTTTTTTTTTTTTTTAGAAAATACCATCTACTGGTATTTCTTTGCTGATTAGTGAAAACAGTTGAAACTAACACAGTCCCTTTTTGTTTACTTCTGCATTCATATACTGGCATTAAAGACATGGCTAAAGGCTGGAACTGTGAGAGTTTAGTTTGCTGCCACAGCTTGGATCACTAAAGGAGAGCTTTTCCTATGTGTCCAACCAAACTGAGGTCTCTTTGCACTTGAACAGTGCAAAAATTCCCACCAGTGCCATTACAGGGGGAATTCAGATCCAGACACCTAATGTTTTTCTGCTCAAAAGAGAGATTGTCTTACATTGGTAATGTTCATTTTCAAAGGGAGGTAAAGAAGCGAGGGCAGCATTTGGTGCAGACAATCACAGCCTTAATGATGAGAAAGTAAGCAGCAGGTGTGGCATGCACAGGACCAAGGAGTTGCCTACTTCTTGTCTGCTTTTCCCCACTGCAGCTAAGAGCTACTTCTTTTATTGTTTACCTGATTTCAAGCAACAAGCATTTGTCTGTATTCTTGGGCTTAATATTTATAACTATAAATCAATGACCACTAATAAAATAAGTATACAAAAGCTTTGTTAGCTTGCTATTTATGGCATTATAAAATACTTACATGTTATATGAACAATCCCAATCTATTCTCTATTCTCTGAATCATTTTATGATATTCATGTCATAATAATTTCAGGAAGAAATAGGTAGAGAATCCTTATAAACATCGATTTAAATTCTCAGCACTGTAATTTGGAATTTTCTCTCCCCAGTTCCATAATGGATATTTAAAATAATAAAAATTAAATCCTCTGCTGAGGTTACAGGGCACAGGGTGAGACACTTTGGCTCCAAACATGCGTGATAACATAGAATTAGGGATAGTAATAAAGCCAGCTTTACATGACCTCAAGTATAAGGGCAGCTCTTACTGAACAAGAAGCATGCCTTTAGGTGTCCCCAAATGTCTGGATGGTTGATGCTTCAACATAAGGATGATTAAGAAACCACACATCCTACCAAAATACTGCACTCTAAAACCTGGAATAAATTCCCCTTTCTCAAGCTGCAACATTCTGAGCAGGGCTTTAGCACTCCATTATTGCGAATGTTTTTTGGCCCAAGGCAAAAAATATTGACAAAGTTCCACCTCCAAGACAGTTATTGTCTCTGTATACTTGATAGCAGCCTTCAGAAGTTCACCTACCAGTATTAAATCCTTGGTTTAGGTGAGAAAAGTAAAAATTTGTTAGCATTTCAAGCTATTTTACTGTAGCAGCAGCTACAGCAGCAAATCAAATTGTTCTTTCAATTAAACCAGTTCAGTGCCTTAGAGAAGAAAGATCTAGCCTTCTACTTCTCAAAAAAACTGCAGTTTATGCCAAGTCTGAAGTTTTTACTACAACTAAGAGGAAAAGGCTTAGATGTTCTTATTCTAGTGGTCAATAACCCACGTCACAAAATAAAAGGTGTTTCAAGCCATTTGTGTATAACTGACAGTCTGTGCTAGAAGCCTGTGACTTTCAAGTAGGCTAGGTGCCAAGGTCTTCAAGGAGGCCACCACCAGGATTGAACCTTCTTCTTGTCAGCAGCATACACCAGCATATTTGCTAGAAACTGGTAATACACTGGAATCTATCAGGAAGCAAGATCAAACAATGTGTTGTGATAATGTCCCAGATTTAAGGAGGCCAGAAAGAACACTTTCAGATCTACACAGGCAAGGAAAACGGGAGCCTCACACCAGGGCCTTCTAACAGCAAGGAAAGAAAAACTCATTCATAGAAAGCAAATATTACCACGACTTTTCCAAAGCAAAATGCTGTGATGCAACTTTATCTGGTTCTGGTTGAACAGCAAAATACCTTTCTTTTTTACATCCCATTCATAAAGACATCTATCCAAATACACAGCAACCGCCCCACATACGCACAGAGATTGCTTGCACAGAGCGACAGCAACGATTTACCTGTTCTGTGAGGATGTTTTGGGGCTTTTTAACAGAGTTGTCACTCACTGGAAAGATTGGTGAAATAACTAGTATGACACATACTAACAGAGACACATGCTAACAGAATATGTAACTGTCACTTTACCGCAGAAGGGACTTAAAAAACTAAGTGGCAGGGTCCCTTTAGATGAGAGGGCCATGGCTACACAAGGATGGAAATCAAATGACCCCTCATGGGTGATCTATCCAGGTTAGGATGGAGGTCATTGCAGGGGCACTATAGAAAGGCATGCACTCTGCAATGGAAAGTCAAAGAATGTCACAAATCAGGATTTCACAGGCTTTAACTTCAGAGACATCAAACTCTTTTCCTGATGCTTTTTAAAAGAAAACTTTAAAATATCACAACACCCAGCCAACATCTTAGTTTGAAACAAAATGTCAAATTCCCTGCTCTTCATGTAAACACTTTATACTGTCATCATAGCAGGAGACAGGAGACAGCTTCAAATCAAGCACTTTTTATACTGACTCTACCACGAGTTTCTGCATCTGTGAAAAAATGTGGCCTTATATTCAGAATGAACAGGTTCCATAACCTGCCCAGGATGAGAATTTCCCTAGATGAGTTTATGATGTCCAGGCCCTGTAAAAAACAATCCCACCTCTCAACTCTCTCTCAATTTAATATAAGTTCAGGACACTAGTATCAAAAAGGATCAGGCCTTTGCTAGATTAAAAATGTTATCCAAAGCTGGATCACAAAGTGGAGAACTATCACAGCTCCTGAGGAGATTCTTCCCCTTTTTTTGTCCCATATTTGCTCATTAGATAAAAATCTAAGTGTATCTCACCTACTTTACCTATACAGTATTTTCACTGGCCAACATTAGTATGTCTCTGAAAATGTAAATATTCAATTTCTACTTTCTAATTAATATTTCTTCCTCTCCTTCACTATTTTTTCCATCCCTTCAGTTGCACACACAGGTACACACACTTCACTATGCCAAAGGCACAGGAGTAAATCCAGCTTCTCTTCACTGACTATGGGCTTGGTTCTAATTTGTGCAATAGTCCTTTTGATAACAATGCCTAGTTAAAACATCCATTAAAAGTCTGTATCAGTCATTAAATGGAGGAAGAATCTAATAGGGTTCCATTGGAACTCCTCCATTAACTTTTAACAGGATTCTTTCTTATAGTCAGTGTTGTAAAACAGGGATATTTCACAAATTTAAGACCAGCCTCATTCTCCATGGGGTGACAGCCAGGTCATCGCTTCCCAATCTTTTTTGGGTAACTACATCAGTTCACCATTCCTGCTGCAACAATCAGTCTCTTCACAACTTATTAATTGCAGCTTGTTCTCACTCTCACTAAATTCTAAATCACAAAGTGCCCTGGAAGTCCCAGTTGCATGGCTGGTCATAAAGCATACAACAAAAAGCAGAGCTAACAGTTTCTAAAAAAAAAGTAAGTAATACCAACCATTAACAACAAAAGACCAGACCCACCACAGTAACTACTGATCTGTCAAATTTTTATTCAGATACCTAAGCTCTCAACTGTGGTGAAGAGCTCGTGTCTAAAGAGATCTTGACAGATCCATCTAAAAACTACATGGTATCTGCAATGATATGTGTAGCAGCTGCTAGAAGTAAGAGCTGCTGTATTGGCAATATGTCCTTCTACATTGAGGGTTTTTTGGGGAAAAACAGCAAACAACAAAACTGAGTTCACCTTCCTGCACTCATTAGCCACTCCATGCTAAGACTATCATTTTGGCAACTGTATTATGTTCTTTCATAAGTAAATTACAAGAGCTTTTACACAAAAAGGTAGCTACTGCTAACTTAATTTTACAAGTGCAAAAACAAAAGCACAGGAAGAGAGTCCTGGTCTTCAAATGCCCAGCCTTCTTGAGCTACATTGAAGGTGAATTGGCAGTGTTCCTTCAGGAATAGCTTAAAATAAGGGAATATTCTGTGTCTTGGACAGACCTCTGAATGGTGGAGGCACAGTTTAACTCACTGGCATGATGGATCTCCCCTAGTTACAGAAGCAGGAGGTACAGGTGCATGTGGGAAATGAGAAGGGATTTATTCAGGAGATTCCAGCCTGAACAAGCAAATCACTGTAATGGAACAGGTCAGGACCCCCAACTTCCACTGCTGCTTTCAAATCCCTCCACCCACAGAAAGCACAGGGAAATATTGTCAAGATTATCCTCCTGTCACACTTTCAGAATTAAGAATTTCATTAGTCACTGAGGAGTTCAAAGATCCCGTAAATCTGATTCTGTTCACGCTTCCACCAGTTTGACACTGATGCAGCTATGAATCCATTGGCTGCAAGTGAGGTACCCCAAATTGCATATGCATAACTAAGAGGAATCAAGTTCATAAATGTTATGATTTCCATAGTCTCAACCAGCAGTTTTCAGCAAACTTAAGCCAGAGCCCAGAAATTAACCTGGCTTTTGTAGCAGAGCTTCTTCAGAAGAAATAAGAATGAAGGATTTTCTTGCTTCCCATTACACCCTGCTTAAAAAAAAATACATATATATCTAAATGCAATGAAAGGTCTCTAAGATACATATGGCTGTATATGCACCTTTCTCAAGGAGTAGAACCATTCAGCTTTTGGCCTTGTGTTTCATAATACACTGAACTGAGCAGATGTTCTGCTACTGCCCTACACAATTTTATTCACAAGTTTGTTTACACATGAATAGACACAAACTTTTCTCAGGCTAGATAATCCACCCCCGAAGTACAAAAAGAAAATGGAAAAAGAAGAAAGAACAGCAGTCTCTTGCTTCACCACTTTTACTAGTTGGAAAATGATGAGGAGAAGTTCTTGGAGCCTTATTTTTGAGGGGGCTTTCATCCACTTGTTCTAATGAAGAAACTGGATTTATATATAGGAAAGGTCAATGAAAATAGGAAAAATAGGAGGCCAAGGTACAGACTTTTTAACAAGAAGTAGAAGGGTATCATCAAAATACATTCTCAAGAAATAATCCATTTTTGTACGTGCAAAACCACCTAAGCTTCACTTACACTTTGGGAGAACTTTTTTTCAGATGCCCCCAAGAGAAGCATAGCCACTGGAAAATGCAAACACTATCTCTGAATAGAATGGGAAACTTGTAGCAAGAATATATCACAGGAAAAACTTAAAGGTTCTGAATTAAGTTATTTAGTCTAAAGTTACATCAGTATTACACTATTAATGTTTTCCAATCCATTTTCCACCACATAGATACACTTGTATCTGCCCTTCCTTTCTGTAGCTTACCACCAGTTACTGCATCCTTGAAACTGTATGTGATGATTGTACACACTGACATCTATCTCACTTGCTGAAAAAAAAATTAGAGGTGGAAAGAGCAGTAAAGTAGCAGAGCTATGGTGCTACTGAATCAAGAGCATAGAGAGAACTGTTTGTTTAGTGAAAGTTCCAAGTCACCTCATTTTCAGAAGAAAAAATTTGAGACCATTTTCTTTGGGAAGCAGGGAAACTTCAGAATAGATTTATCCTCAGTGGTTTAGCATGCCAGACAAAGATGAAGGCTGATAGGATGAAGTGCTAGTGCTTTAATTTATTTTTGTGTACCAAGAGATATCTAAACTACTTCAGTGCTAGCACGCTGAGCAAAGACTATGTCTCTAACTACAGAATGGCAAGTTTCTAAAGGAAATGCATTTCACTGTATGCCTGTACAACAGTCCCACTGGTGCTCAGGCACAAATCACTTCCAAGGAATTGCATTTAGTTTATGAGAAGAGGGGTAGCTAAAGCTCTTCTCCTTCCTAAAGACAAGTCTAGGTGCACCTAGTGTAGACTGTCAGTTAAAGCGGATTCACGCAGCAAAGCTGAGACTTTGTGCAGAAGCAGCTGAGGAACAGAGATATGTTCTGTTTGATGATAGGAGTGGTAACCCCCACTGTTGTGGGAGTGGTAGCCTTCAGCAGAAGGGCAGCAGCAAAACAGTGGTGGTGGTAAAAAATGTTCACAGTTGCGTTTGCTGCGTCTTTGGTCTCAGCAAATGTACCACAGCACTGACAGTGCCATAAACTCAGAGGACTTTGGCAAGATGCATATAAACTACAAACATGCAACAATCAATCAAAAGCAAAGAAAGATGGAAATGGGCAGGGTGGCACTGTGCTGAGGAAGAAGGTAACAGAGACAATACATTTTGCTAAATTTCCCCTGAAACAGCTACAAGAAGTGTTCTCCAGTCTAGAAACACTCTCTAGGAGGAGTAAAAGAAGAAACTGGATTCCTATTTGAAGTCCAGGAATTGAAGGGATTATTCTTAATCAGCCCCATTTCTACATACTAATGTTTTTGGATTTTTTTCTGTGTGCTCTTTCCCTACAGAAAATCCAGTGCAAAGGGGCAAACCTTTAAAGAAAGATGTACCTGATCTAGGCAAAAGTTCAGTTGGAAATACAGCACATGAAGGAGGGCTCCCCACATGTAAACTGAACAATTCATCCAAGCAACTGGGTCATTCACCTAAGGAAGAGAACCATGCCTCATCAGGATCTACCAAAAACTGGGAACCTCCAGAAGGTAGATGCTGATTACATAAGGGAAAAGAAGGAAAAAAGATTAATGATAAAAATTTATCTCTATGCCAGATAGATAATGGGTTAGATGACCTGTTTACTTGATCATCCAACTAAGCTTTTAACCCATCTACCTTACCCCTAATGAAGCAAATTAAAAGTTCAAATGAAGAAGTACTTTTTACATACAATGTCACTTAGCAAAATACAATATAACTTATATGCTATATACTGCCTGCAACAGAATACATACAAGTGATCATCTCTATAAGAAAGGATCAGAAAAAGGCAGCTCATCATGGGCTATCAGTGGAAATGTAAGGTAGCTGGAGGCTGTCGAACCTCGAGGGGCAGGACAGAACACTGAAGAAAGAGTCATGAGTTCTGGACTATACTTCTAGCCTACAAAGTTTGCTACAAGACTTCACCTTTATAAGGTCCTTCATTTTCTTTTGCTCCATGGTAGCCTTCTTCATCATGACTGCATACTTTGGGGGTAGAGTCTGTGTTCAATGCTTCTGAACAGCACCTAACTGAACAGGCTCTGATCTTGACTCTGAACAACAAAATGCTTCTTTCACAAATCAAACTAAACCAAAAATTTTACAAATCTATAGATGTACCTTATACACAAAGCCAAAGACTTCAGAAATCTAGCTAACAAGAAAATCCAAGGCTTAGTTGTTTATGTGATGTGCTACCTTTAGCTCAAATAAACCAGACAAAACCATCCAAGTGTATCTAATGCTCTATTTGTCTTGAATACAAAGCCATTACCACTACATTACTCGATCACATTCTTATCACTTAAGCATTATCTTTATTCTAAGGTTTCATTTCAATTCAACTAAATGTAGTAAACACCAGTAGGACTGCCAGAGATACATCAGCATAAGGTTGATTTTAGACTTTTTTTAAGTTTTGGTTTTGGTTGGTTTTTTTGGTTTGGTTTGGGGTTTTTTTTTAACAGTAAAGGAAACCCACCAGTAAAGAAAATCCACCAGCTCTGGAGACCACCAAAATTCAGAAAAACAGAGGCATGTCTCTGCAGCTTGATAAAAATTTATTCATTACAGAGCATACAACCACCCTGTAAATACAGATGCCAAGGAGTCAAAAAAAAAAAAAAAAAAAAGATGTGCTAACTATCAAATCACCACGTGTCATCACTGTTACCTTAGGCTGATCCAATATGGAAATTCATTCTGTTCAACAGCAATCTAAATTCTTCAGTTTGTCACTCTGGTGATGTGGACAGGTGGATTATGCACTGAGCTACACTAAAGGTTGAAGGACTAAGTCCAGCATTTTATAGATTAAACATGATCAAACAGGCTGATTCTGCCACCACTTCCCACTATGAGTTTTGTTACTCTACTGCAGATGGGATAATACTTGACAGGGTTCTACTATCTGTCCCAAAGCAGTAATTTTCTCCTTAAATTTCCTGTGAAGCCTACAGCAACTTTTCCTCTCTACAGCTATAGTAGTTACTATCTTTTAAAAAATGGAATAGAAAAGCAGGTTTTGCTTTCTGTAAATGGAAGAGAGTCAAAGATTTCAGGAGATCCATTTAGGACGTACAGTGTTACTAATCTATTTTACTGAGACGATACAAAGAAAATAACACCATGATAGGAGGAAAGAACAAACAGAAATAGATATATTATGATAGGCTTTGGTTTACACGTTTTCTGCATTTATATTTCTGTGGAGAACAAAATTAAGTGTTAGAAGTGTTTTAAAATAACTTTAGGAATACACACATAAGCCTTGGAAAGAGCCCAAGAGAGGGAGCAAAACTACAAGTGCAGCTCTCAACCTGGGAACTTCCCACACTGCAACAAACTCATTAGCAACTGCTAACAAGCCACCTGGTGTGAGCTACATGATAAGTGAAAATATGGTGGTGAGGATGTTATGAAAATGGTTATCACCCATCAGTGTACTCACTACAAGGAGTATTTTGAACATATATTTTACATTAGCACTTGGAAGGTGCTCAGATGTTATGTGAGCAGGAGCCCACACAAGAGCCCTCACAGATGACACAGTAGTTTCAAGGGCACAGGATTGTTCACTATTAGCTGAAGTGATACCTAAATAGGTGCACAGCAAAATTCATACACAAATTAAAGTAAAAATGTTAAGGAGACAAAGACAACTAGGTAATTATGTAAATAAAATTTTAAAATTTATAAAATATTTCTCAAAATTAGGAGTCTTTTCTTACCATGATTAGTTCACACATAGCAGAATTTCTGAGAAGATGAAACAATTAGTGTTTCACACAGGTTAGCAGAATAAGATAAAACATCTGGGGAAAGTAAGATTTAGCAACAACTACCAGTTGTTGCCTTCACTGGGACTAGCCTCTGGTTGGCAATTTTGTCTAAATTAACATACATGTAAAAGACACCTCTTATTTCTTTCTGAAGAAAGGCCTAAGGTCTCAGAAAAAACCTGTGGTGCCATTTTCTCTACAGAATGCTTCCACCTCAACAGCTGCAGGTTATGGTTGAATTCTCTGAAACAGTTCATCAATACATAAAGGTAGTCCTCTGGCTACATATGGTAAAAAATGGCTCGAAGGAAGCTTTTTTTCCCCAAAATGGTTCACTTGCCTCCCCCTTTGCACTTTTGCACAGAGTGACTCTAACCACTTGCTACACCTTTGTCAATCTGCCAATGGCTCTGTGGCTCAAAATGACAGCACTGGAGATGCATGCAATTTTCAAGTATCAGGAACTATCAGGAACTAACTAATTATACATATATTGACAAATCACACACTGTTGTCTCTTCAACACTTTACCTCCAGCCTTCCAAATTTTCAAGACTCCCTTGCAGAATCCACCTCCCCATATGTGTCGGTTGTTTTGAAACTGTTTAATACAGAACAGTGATCAGAGGAGCCAAATGACAACTGGGAGGATAACTCCTTGTAAGTGATTTCAACAGAAAACCAGAAGCAGAAGGAACGGAGAAGGATTGATGTCCTCTTATAACATCTAGGTTGTTCTTACACTGTCAAATATAGTGCCTTCAAAGCATAAGTGATATTGCCCTGTTTTTAGCAACAAACATGGTGGAATGGTATATGAATAATTCAGGAGGTTTCACCACTGTGTCCTCTAGCCCCACACTAATGGGTGACAGTAAAACAATATCAGTGTCCTAGCCTTGTTTGCACTACTGCAGCAGTGAGACATGCACCAAATCAATAGAACTGAGGCCTTTTAAAGTTTTGCTGCTTATGATCCATTCTTGACTCAAAAAGGAACTGAGTTTAAGAAGATCTATGTTACTCAACTTGATGTCATATCTGAGAAACTGCCCTGATAAAGACCATTTCTGTACAAGAAATTTTTACACGATCAGGTAACTATTTCCATGAGGCAATGAGCACCATCTCCAGCTCTGGAATCTTTCCAAACATTGCCTGAGACAAAAGCTTTGGGGCAAATGCTACCTGTGTTGCTCACTGAAAGTAATGAAACAAGTTATGGGAGAGGGAGAGCGAAGACTTTGTCTCTTTAATTTTGCATACATGATAATGTTTTTAACCACAAAGGTCATACCTGCATGTGATGACTGACAACTTTTCAGCTTGATTCAAAGCAAACAGCTGTTGGTTTGATTGCCTAGCAACTAAAAGTTGATGGATGACCCTTAAGATGGATAACTACCATAAATCACCTCATTCAGACTCTCAGGGAAAAAAATTAAAAAACAATGGTTTTCATGACATTTGCTGCACTCCATAATGTGCCATGATAAATTTGGCTGCCTTATGGATGCACAGTTGTGGCTGCTGAAATTAGACACTTTTGTTTTCTGCATTCTGCACTTCTTGTAGCCCCCTCTGTAAGGTGTGTTCATATTAACATACCCCACTGTCAGAAGAAAACAGAATACCAGAAGCTACTGTCAGTCACCAAAAGGCAGGGAGAATCTGTATTGAATCTCTGCATCACCAAACAGCTTTTAATCAGGAAACAGCAGTCTTATATCATAGCTATGGCACTGGGCTACATGCATTAATAATGGTTACAATATATTTAGTGTAATGACTTGACCCCGGTCAACATTATTGATGCTGTGATTAATATGAATTTGATAAACTGCTTCCTCTTTGAAGACATTTTGTATGTTTCTCAAGCAAGAGAAGAATACTTTTTATGTGTAGGTAAATAGAGCAGACCTTCACAGAGGCATTCTTATACCAGCTGCACAGGTGTATAAATAGATTTCTCAGGATTTATACTGAAATTGAAATCTAGACCATGAGAAAGACACACACACACAAATAATAATCCTCATTTTCATCTCATTAACAGAAGAAAACCAACCCCCCCCAACCATGATTCTAAATGGAAGGCCATATTCCTCCCAGAGAGTGTTAGACAGAAAGGGAAATTCCCTTTTATTGTTCTAGATAATAGGATTTCTCTGTTTGTTATGTACAGAATACATATGCACTCAAAACCAGATGTTCATAATTGTTTCCATTGTTTGGATTTTTTTTTAAACTCTTGAGCTTGACTATTCATATGAAACCTCTCGTACCGAATTTGGTTTATGACAGCAAAATGATTTCTGGTTCTGTTTAAAGAAAGAAAAAAAACAAGGAGATAGTTTGGTGCAAGTTTTAGTATACCCTTGTAGAACTGCTGTCTTAAATGCTAGTATGTGAGGAGTTCACCAGGGACAAGTCTGGTAAGAACTACCACCTTCTTAGTAGATATGTCAGCCCACATGAATAAACTGCTGTCCCATGCAATTTTTTTGTATGATTCAGTAATTCCCAGACTGTGATACATGACCCACTGAAGGGGGGCAAGTCAGGAGGGACCCAAGCTATGACCAGATGCACAAAAAAGAACTCCATACACTGAGTCAGTGGGAAAGGGAAGGTACTAGTTTGAAAACAGAAAATCAGAAAACAGATGAGATTGGAAGACAAGCAACTTCACCTGAGGAGCAGGTGGTTACCTGGACAAAATAATTGGGAAAATGATGCTGAGGGAACAAAGTTTCAAGGTGGGACTGAGCTGTCAGAACATGTGGGGGAACCGTGCTTGATGTCTGCTTGCACTGTATCTAGACCTACACTACCAGTTTCAAGACCTTCCCCCTTTACTGAAGTCACTTGAGGATTTTCTGAATTCAAGATAATTCATTTCTAAAAAATCAAAAATCATGTTCCAAAGCATGAAACATTCTAATAAATTCATGAAACACGCTGCTGTGCTGGTGCTAATAGAACAGAAATAGCACTTAGCTATGTCTTCAGGCTTTCAGCAAGTTGTAAGCAGTTTTCTAAAATACATATTCTGAAAATACAAGGTATGTTTTCACCTGCAAGATCCTGGTCTATGTTTTTAAATTTTACATTATAGTGGAATGCCTGTACAATATTCATGAGGCTGTTGAGGTATGCTACATTTCTCAACAACCAAGAAAGTTGATGCTCTACCAGGTACATATGCCATTTACTAGATGCTCCACTTCTGTAAGATAACTCAAGCAGCATGTGAATATCTAGTTTAGACTCTCTTTGTCTCTCCCAGCAGAGACTAATATGGCAATGTAACAATACGAGTTGTAATATAATTTATTTGAAGCTTCTGAAATTTTAGATTGCAGCATTCTATAATCAATACATTGCATTATTCAGCCACAGTTCCCTTTTAACTGCAAACCTAACTAGGGTAATTCACACAAACAAGAGTCTCAAGTGCACCCAGGTATGTTTAGCATAACAGCACTTACACACATATAACATTCAGACACAATCTCTATTTATTGTTTCAGCTTTAAGTCTCAGTTGCCTCCGTGAAGGACCTGCTAAAGAGGACAAGACAGCATGCTGGCCCTTTAAAACTGAAATGCTTGTTTCCTTTCTGTAAGAAAAGTAAATCATGCTATAGTGAGTGGAGCTTTGAAAAAGCATCCATCCATTAAAGTTCATGGATCCTCGTTTCCAGATTGTCCCTCCCCTGGCTGTGTCTCAAGTTACAGCCTTGTACAATCCAAGTCTAAATAATATTCACTATGATAAATGACACCATAACTCCGATATCCACAATCAATCTTTGCTTTAAAGATACATCCATCTTCAATAATGTTGATGGGGATTCTGTAAAATGGGAAACGTGACTGTTTTCCCGACCTCCTAACAGTGGGGGAAGGAAGCTCTGAGTGATGGCTGTCAGCCCACATCTGGCTGCAAAAATAAATTAGCCTTATGTAGACAAATGAAAGGACCAGCCCTGACTAGAAAACAGCCACTCCTGAGCAATGGCTAATTTATAGGACTTCTTTCTGGAAAGTTCCTAGCTGAGGCTACAGTCTCCTTAGCTATCTCTAAATGATATCTGATGCTGTAAATAACTTCAGTGTGGTAGGAACTATGCAAAGTACAAAGAGTGATTTGGTGGGGGAAGGGGAGGAGACAATAACTTTCTCACATTCTTTGTACATGATGGAGACGTAAAACTCAGCCACTTAAAGCACACTGGCACACACACACGCAAAGAAAAGTTTTGTTTCAGCAAAATCATTGTTATATTTTGAAAATATGCTCTTCTTCATTTGACAGAGGATTATTTTCTGCTGTAACTCCCTTGGCAACTCCTAGGCTAAGGCGACCACATTACATAAATTAAACTGTTTGGTGTAAGTGACACCTTTAGGTTTGGGGATTTTTTTTTCATCCCCATTAAATGCTATCTACTTTTCTTTCTTTTCACCTTGCCCCCTCTGTTGACAGAAGAAGAGTTTCATGAGAGGTGCAGCAAGTCCTACCAGGTCAGTTTCTCTACACAGGTGCTATGCAGCCTTTATATTGTGAAGTGGTGTCCAGAGAAACTACCTTCTGTATTTATTTCAGCACATGGTTTCAGAATAAACCAAAGGAGAAGTTAAACAGGAAGGTGGAAGAAGACTCCCCCTGTGCCTTACTCATTGCCTTAGACGAAGCACAAATCTCTACCTGCACGTAGGACAGTGGCTACCCTTTTTCATGACCGGAATGCTTTATTACCTTATTCTTTATGTCTTTGACCTTGTCCTGCTGTAGAAAAACGCAGGACTTTAATTCTTATAGCGTACAATATATGGGATTTAAAAAAAAAAAAAAAAAAAGTCCTTTCCAGGAGTTGGTAAACGGGTGAGGGAGCAGCCCTGTGCACATTGCTTCTGCAGGGTGGCTGGTGCCAGCATGGCACCTGGGCACTGCCACTGCCCGGGGGGAAGCCCGGCGGTGCTGGGGAGGGCCGGCAGCAGCAGTGGTGGCAGCGAGGGTTAATTCTGTGAAGGTTGAAGGACTTACAGTAATGCTTCGAAGACAGAAACATCACAGGCTTTCCTGGCAAGAGGCTCGCAGAGGGTAGGAGGGGACTGCGAAATGAACTCTCTCAGGCTTTGTCGTGTGCGTTTCCCAAGGCCCGGCCTGGCCCCTTTGATAAATGACACATGTCATTCTGTCAGGGGCTGACACTGCAGCTGGGAGGGCTGGTGATGTATGGCTCCGCTGAAAAGGAAATCAACTTTTTGGCACCAAGTAAGACTGTGCCCTGTGTAAGGATTTTGTTTCTCAAAAAGTGAAAGATAGACTTAGGATTTAAAAAAAAAAAAAAAAAAAAAAAAAAAAAAAAAAAAAAAAAGTTGAAAAACAGATTGAACGACAGCTTACACTTAACATAAATTAACTCGGTAATGGTGAAATGTGCTAGCCTGTGATAAATAAAAGCTACATTAGTCAATTATTAATCACACTCCAACTTGTAGCCAAA
Organism: Heliangelus exortis; assembly: GCF_036169615.1. Taxonomy (NCBI): domain Eukaryota; kingdom Metazoa; phylum Chordata; class Aves; order Apodiformes; family Trochilidae; genus Heliangelus; species Heliangelus exortis. The sequence goes on from NC_092423.1 coordinate 92,549,807, forward strand.
ACCCATGACTTAAATCTGAGGCCTGAGCTGCCTTACAAACAGATAAGACAGTGTTTGATAGATGTCTTGCATAGTGTAATCAGGAAGGAATCAAAGGCTTAGTGGTTTAACCAGGGGGGGTGTGGAAGGTTCTGGAAACTGAGACTGGGTAAAGTGGATAACTGGATTGAAAGCGCCCTTTCACTGGGGATACAGTATATCTTTTGACTGCTTAAAAAGAGAGAGAGAGAGAGAAGGGGAGAGAGACATATCTGAATTTGGTTTAATCTTTTTTTTATATACAGGAATGTCTCAAAACTATATTTCCCTCCCCCACCTCCCACCACCACCACTGTGTTAAATCATTTAAATCTGATCACTATTAAATGGATTCTCACCGAGACATCAAGTGTTTCAAATATGATCGTTTTGCACGGATTACAATTTAAGCATTTTATTTAATCGAATGAACTTGCATCAGGCTGCAACACATTCATGCAGACACAAGCTGTAGAGAAAAAGCACAAAGCTGCATAAACTGAACGATTCCTACTCAACCAGACTGTAAAGACAAAATAAAGCATTTCAGATACACAGAAAAAAAACTGAACATCTTAAAACACTGGTAGGGTGGGGGGAGAAGGGACGGAGTATCTAAAACCCAGCATTATGCCTATGTGAAAGGCTGAACTTGCACATCACCTTGACGAAATGCAATCACAGCGAAGCTCTGTTTTTTTGCTTATCCTCTGTCTGCAGAGCAACATGATGGACACTGAACCCAAAGGTGACTTTTGTTACCTGACCAGAGAGAGAACTAGCACCACATAAGCACTAAAATACCACTCCTAGAAGTTCAGCTGACCTAAAGTGCTAGCCCAGGCTTCCTACAGGCCCGCAACTTGACGAAATTCACACAGGGTATGAGTTTCGCTATCTTCCTCCCTGTGTAGATGGTCTCACACCTCCTTCTCCTCACCATCCAGATCTCTGCATAACTGGAACAAAAAGGTTTTGTCTGGTACAAATATCCTAGAACACAAGTATTTCTTGGATGAATCATAACCTCAGGTCCTGATCTAGCAATGGGCTGTACATGGGCGCACTCCTGTGACTGCCTGAAGCCAGCTACTGGTTCAGGGTCCACAGGCCAGGTAAGTCACTTTCTAGCACCAGTTGTGTGTTCACCAGCAATTAGCAGAGAGCATCACTGGGATGGGGGTTCACAAAAGCACTATAGCCCCTTCCAGAATTAGGCCTTAATGAGCACTGTTATCAGCTGGAACACTGCATAAATGTATGCTTCTCAATAGGTAATTTCCATCTGCTTTACATCATTTCTAGGGATGTACCAATCACACTGGTTCATCAATGATTTGATTAACTCTCCCGAAGCCTCAGACACGATGCTTAATTGCAGTATAGCACAACCGGCTCCCGTTTTAGCCAGGACACAAAAAATACACAGATAGCAACGAGAAAAGCATTCACATCAAAAATGAAAGACTTTATCAGACAATATTCCCAGCCACAACAATACTGCAGAACAAACCTATGACCTTTAAAAAAAAATATTTACCTTTTTCCTGTTCCCCTCAGCAGATCAGTAGTTTATACTACAAAATATGGAAACTTTTAAATGTTTCTACATGGGACAGGGTCCTACTGTCTATGCTCGACGCTGTACACAGACCCTGGGAAACAAACAAGCTTTTAGTGTTAATCAAGTGAAAGTGCATTCTTTAGTTTACACACGCCTGGTTTTTTTAATGGTACAAAGATGAAAATAAAAACTAAATAATCTGCAACTGTAAAAATTACAGCACCAGGTGCAGCCAATTTTTAAAGGCTGTATACATTCATGTGCATGTATTAGGTACCTGTAGCCACATGCAGTCCCTTGCCCTCCAACTTACCATTAGGATTTTATCTTATAAAAAGTAAAGTATTATTGTGAAGTAAAATACATCTTTACACAGTGGTGTGAGCTTGTCAGTAGACCCAAAACCTGATCTGGTTTATCTGAGGTTTTACTTGGGCAAATCTGTTAGTTTACTTCTAAAAACTGAGGTAATCTCAACCAGCTGAAACTGACAGCAGTTGTCTAGATCACAGCAGCAATATAACCCACTCACCAACTTCAAGGTGGTGTAGAGTATGCTTAATTGAGGAATTAAAAAACGATGACTGAAAAAAAGCACAAATTTCAAAGTAAATTAAATAAGGAGATGCTTTGAAACCCAAACTTTAGTGACAGCCCCTACAGATAGCACAGCTATTTTCTCAATACATGTAATATTTGACTATGGAAAGAAAGATAAGGAGCAAGGGAACAGTGTGTATTTAAAAACATGTGCGCACAGCCTGGTGTTTTAAACTTCTGCCTTCCTATTGCTAAAATATCATTTTTTTAAGTCCATAAAATTTCAGATAGTGTGCAAAATGTTTATATATTACCAAGGTCTCCCTTTAAAAGGTTTATACTTTTACTTTATGACCTGTCCTTGATTTGACACTTCCGCTCATCAGAAAGGGATTTATAAAATAATCCTGAAGGTGAGGAACAGACATCTGTCAGGGACTGGCTGAGTTTCACTTTGCGAAATTTAAGAAGGGAGAGAAATCCTGTTAAGCTCTCTTTAGTCACCAATAGACATCAAAGGTAATAATTAAAGAAGACAGACGTCATAAAAATAAATTTATGTAGTTCTTTATAATGCACAAGCACTCTAGTGTGTAAAACATCTATTAGACTGAAAGAAAATACAACATTCCAAACGAGCAAAAATCTGTTTTCTTTGAGTTTTTTGCCTACTTCAGTAACATTAAAAAAACAAAACAAAACAAAACAAAAAAAAAAACAAAAAAACCCAACCAAGTTTAAACTAAAGTCTTTCAAAACCTTTGCCATCTGTGGGTACATGAACTATGGATGACCCCGAATGATTTGCACTCTGCTAAGAATCCCTTAGAAAGCACGGGAAAAAGTATCATTAAGAATGACTGATGACTGCCAGTCATGGTTGACCTCACCCAAGCTTTGGTCTCTGCCTCAGTAATAAGCTGTCCTTTATTAGCACCAACACTCCATAAAAGGGGTGTGTTTAGTCACAGGATAGTGGCCTTCTAATGCTCATTGCTTCTCCCTGAAAGATTGATTAGTGCTCATTTTTACTGCCTTCACAGTATATACAGTGACAGTGCTGCAGAGTGTCAGGGCCTGCAATATTGATGATAAGTACAACTACAAACTAGAGGTTTGGAAAAGGCAGAGGACTGGGAGTTCACTCTTCTTTTCAATTGAAAAAGACTACTGAAGTAAAGAGGACAAAACACAACCTTACACATGAGCTACTGATATTCTGGTAAAGATAAACTGAGGCTTAGGGAATTCCCTCTCCCTGAATAAAGGATGCTTAAAACACAAAACTTAACAGGAAAGGTTGTTTTTTCATTTTGTTTGGAAAATGCACAGCATTTTTTCCTGTCACCTAGCAGATGATAAGAAAAAAAAAATATTACCCTGAAATATTCTTGGTTTTATTTCTTGTTTCAGAAAAGCTTTTAAGTAGTGACTTGCAGGGTAGGAAAAAAAAAAAAAAAAAAAAGTTTTGTAAGCACAGAGGCTGAATTTTCCTGATTTGGAAGCTACTGCAGTGTCCCTTTGCAGCAGCAGGTGCCTCTTTGAGGGTAAAAAAGAAAGAAAACATGAAGAAAACATGTTGGCCATGTATCATCTTCTACACTAATCTGCCCACATTGACATTTTACTTTTACATTTTAAGTCAGTGGGATCTATACAAATTCCTTCAGTGAAAGCAACATCGGAGCATAAGATGCACCATTAGAGAAAAATACTTTGATAGAGTCATGTATGTGGTACACAATAGCGTGCAGTGTGAAGTGTATTTAAAATAGAGCAAGGTACAGATGTGGTCCTTGCAAAGCATCAGCACTGAAGTGATGAAAGAGAAGGTAAGGATTCATGAACTTTTTCATATTAAGAAATTCCAATGTGAATACATTACTTGGAAGAGTCCTGCCTTGACTTGATCTTATTTTAAAAGTAGAACAGAATTGAAAACAGTCTTTAAAATTGGTGATTTAACCAGAGACTTTATAGCACACAAAGCCAACTCAAAGTTATACTGTAGTAGTTTAATATGGAACAACTTGTCCATATGGCTCTTCCTGGGAACGAGTCATGTCACATGTTACAGCAAGATACAGCTGAAAAACGGCATGTATCACTGTTACTTTTATATAGCTGGGAACTTTAGCACAGCAATCTCATACCAAAAAGTATTGCAGCAAGAGTTTACTGCATTAATAATAAGATGCCCTGCTGCTGTGACATTCTATACTTTGAAATAAATATTAGTCACGATATTAGGTTTTAAATTCATATACTTTAAAGCTGCAATATAACTCTTACACTTGCAATAGTGATTATTTGCCAGTAAGGCCTATTTTGCAAAGAGCTCCTTCTTTTATTCAGTACTACTTTTACAATATCCAGCTATTAATAATTTAGAGACATTCTTACTTTAGAAAACAAACAAACAAACCAAAACCCCCACAAATATTAGCACTTGAAAACTGGATGTTGGAAATTCACATTCACACTTTTGCACTGAATAATCAGCTTTTGATTTCAGTATACAGAGGTTTCTTGTAACTAATAAATAATTGCTTTTTCAATTTTAAAATAATTTTTAAATCCTGCTATGTGACTACACTTTATGAGACACGATGGCCCAAGTCTTGTGCCATGAAAGTCAATGGCATGCTCTTTCAAATACTTCTTGTGGGCTTTGGATCAGACCCAGTCTGGAAAGCATCCATTCCTTTCATTCACTACATTTACCTTCCACTTCATGCCATCAAATAAAAATGATTAGAAAAGGGAAAATAAAAGAAAAAGGAAAAAAGGAGGAAAAAAAAAAAAAGCTGAATATGAAACCACTGTTTTTAAATCAGGAAAATCTGCTTAAAAAAAAAAACAAAAAACAAAAAACCCACAAACCTGTGGCTTATATAGAAAAGTAAATATATTACTAGTACAAATCTAGATAATCACACAGTTCCTAATTCTTTAGGTGGTTAAAACTGGCCTTGCTCTACAGAGGAAAATGGAGACAATGATAAGCAGCACTGTGACTATTAGCTTAGAGGGATTCTACTTGGCTATTTTCCTGCAGCATGCACTGCAATCACAATAATAAAGAAATCCTGTATTCCATCCTAATTCACCGAGAAATAGAAATGCTGGAAATCTAAAATAATTAAGTCAGTTCTAGGTTTTTAGAATGGAAAAGAAGCTTCTTTTTCATATTAGCTTTGAATTTCACAGAGATACAATAGCCATGGAAGAAAAAAAAATGTCCACCAACTAAAATAAACTGCTTAGTGCTGCAGCAGTGTGGTGAACAAACAAGAGCAAATCAAGAAATGGAGCACTGGGAGAAATAAAATAAAAATAAATTAAAGATTAAATATGCAGCTCTGGTAACAGGTCTCCAAGAAATACAAAAAAAGCAATATCTAAGTTATGGTCTGATCATTTTAATTTTTTTCTTAATCTTGCATTTGTGAAAATACTGAATTTATAATCACCTAAATGTAGCTCAGTGTAAGCTGTTGGTTAACAAGTATGCTAAGCTAGAAATTCATCTTACATACTGTATTCCCA
>NC_092423.1:92795477-92807977 GCF_036169615.1 Heliangelus exortis
TATCATGTCTGTATATCTCCCTGACAGGTCTTCATGCATTTCACATTTCAAAAGCATGACAGGGATCTTATTTCTAAGATAAATTCCCCTATCTACTTATTTCCTCGTGTATTTATTGTGGATCTAACCTTCTACTACAAGAAATAAATAAGCAGGTTAAGTAGATGCTATCTTTTAACAAATAGTTTCTCCAGACTGTATTACAACTTTATGAATGACAAAATAAATCCCTCATTTTTAAATCCACTACGACATACATTTAACAGCATTGCACCTATTGAACCTCAATGTGTACTCTATTATTCACACACAATAAAAATGTTAAAATAACACTGAGAGTCTCTCTTTGGAGTGACAAAAGCTAGAAAAATCAGAATTAAAGCTGCAACTCCATCTCTAACTAACCCCTGTGTGTACCTTTCGTAGCAGTCCAAATAGGGTTTCTGACCTTTCTGAAACAACCTTTGTATTCCTTTCTTTTTTTTTTTTTTTTTTAATTCATCTCTATATGGAGAATGATAGAAAAAGATCACTGGAGGCTTCTTAGATGATAGTGATTTCTTCCTGAGTTTCAGAGACAGGATGGCTGCTTAGGGACTTCAATTTATATGTTTTCGTAAATAAGCAACTGTTAAATTAATCAGGAATTTTTTTGTTTTAAAAATGTGTTTAAAAAAAGCGGTTTTAGACTTAAGAGTATGTTAGCAAGTTTCTATTGACCACTTCCAACATTTCCAACAACATCTCATGCAAGAATTACTGATCAAACTTTATGACAGCAGGATTATATTTTCATATATATGTCGAACGGTCTTACCAAAGCATGGGATACCAACAGTATTGCTGCTGAGTTCTGATGTGCACCTCTTTTAATATCTTTTGCCCACAGAAGAGATTGCAGTACAGGCTGTTCACGTGACTCTGTGACTGTGTGTCTGTCTGCCACAGCTGCAGTGTGGTTTACAAGATACCTAAATGAACGCATCATCCAGGGCTTAATGAGGCTTGTTTGGTTGGGGTTTTTTTTGCTTTTTGTTTGCTTGGTTTGGGTTTTCTTTGGGTTCTTGGTTTGGTTTGGTTTTCTTTCTTCACTGGGTTCCTGGTTCATTCAACACACAGGACGGCCCTGCTCTACAAGCATCATTTGGTGGAGAAGACTTCTGTCCATCAGAATACTTCTCACACTGAGATTCCTGAACAATTAAAGATACTTTACTTTTGGAGAGTAACCCACATGCCTGAGTTGCTGTTTTAATTTTATACTTCATGTTTCACTACGGAATAATGACAAATATCTCTATAAGAAATTATGACAAATTTTTGAGAAATAAAAACTATCAATACAAGCAGCATAAACTTCTGCCACCACAAAAAGACAACATCTATCATTTACATGAAACAATGGGGGAATAAGGGGCTGTGCTAGACCTCAAAAAAATTCTCCTCTGGCACAAGAGACCAATATGGACACCACATTATACTTATGTTCTGGCTGAAAACATATACTACAATCCATCATCTCTTCTACCCCTACGTTATACACCCTCTCTTCCTTCATTCACCTTTTCCTGATCCTATGTTTATTTACCACTTTCTCAAAGTTCCCCACCTTGGCACCCATTTTTGCCCTCTGTCCTGCTGCTACTTAAAACCTACGCACAAATGTATCTCCTTCTCTTTACTCTTAACCCCATAATGTTCCTATTGATGACTTCTTGGTCAGCCAACAAGAGTAATTCAAAGTGTAAGAAAAAATAAATTTCATTAAAAAATATAGTGTGTGCATAAATTAGCACAAATGGAGCATATGTGTTCTTTTCCCCTCATGAGCCCATATATTTTCAAAATATGGTTACACAGGAACTGAGTACAACTCAGTTCCCATTTCACAGTTTTTGTATTGGAAATCACAAAGATCTTGCGACTTGAAATTTGATAGAAAGTTGCATTTTCATGACCTGAACTATTCAAAATTACAATAGGGATGGTAGGGAAGAGGTTTTAAAATTTTTGTAGTGATTTTTCAGCATTGAATTGAGACATCTATTAAGTCAAATGTTACTATACAAAGATCTACTCCATCACATCTTCCTAATAAGCAGCTCTCAGAAACCCAAGCTTCCAAAATGATAAATATAGAAAGGAAGTAGTCTTACTCTCAAGAGTCCTGCAAGTATTTGAGGACACTGGCATGGATGGAAAGACATGCAACATATCTAAAAGCAGCACCAAACTGTGTAGAATTTTCTGCAGGTTACCAAAACTGGACTACAAGCTTAAGTGGAAACATAAAACCCAACACGCAAATACTCTTCTCTAAGTTCTTGAAGTCTGCAGCCCTTATCTGGCTTAATTCTGGTAGTTCACAACCTGCTGGTTAAATATCATAGAATCATAGAACTGGCTGGGTTGGAAGGGACCTCAGAGATCATCAAGTCCAACCCTTGACCCACCGCTGTGGTTGCTAGACCATGGCACTGAGTGCCACATCCAGTCTCTTTTTAAATATCTCCAGGGGCGGAGAATCCACCACTTCCCAGGGCAGCCCATTCCAATGTCTGATCACCCTCTCAGTAAAGAAATTCTTTCTAATGTCCAACCTAAACTTCCCCTGGCACAACCTGAGACCGTGCCTTCTTGTCTTGTTGAAAGTCGTCTGGGAAAAGAGAACAACCCCCACTTGGCTACAACCTCCTTTCAGGGAGTTGTAGAGAGTGATGAGGTCTCCCCTGAGCCTCCTCTTCTCCAGGCTGAACAGCCCCAGCTCCCTCAGCCTCTCCTCATAGGATCTGTGCTCGAGTCCCTTCACCAGCCTGGTTGCCCTCCTTTGGACCTGCTCCAGGACCTCGATATCCTTCCTGAACTGAGGGGCCCAGAACTGGACACAGGACTCGAGGTGTGGCCTCACCAGCGCTGAGTACAGGGGCAGAATCACTTCCCTGGACCTGCTGGCCACGCTGTTCCTGATACAGGCCAGGATGCCATTGGCCTTCTTGGCTACCTGGGCACACTGCTGGCTCATGTTCAGCTTCCTGTCAATCCAGACTCCCAGGTCCCTTTCTGCCTGGCTGCTCTCAGCCACTCTGTCCCCAGCCTGTAGCGCTGCATGGGGTTGTTGTGGCCAAATGTATGTGTATGTGTATAAATTTTAAAATTTAATTTCCCCACTAAATTGTACTTCATGTTAAGCCTTTTTAAAAATAGGTAAATATTTGAGTGCTAGCAATTGCCTAGCACGGGACAGTTTGAAACATGTAGTTTTCCTCAAAAAAGGATATTTACAGAGAAGAATTGCATACTGATACCTTAAAAAAAAATGCACATGGGAAAACTTAGCAATGTGTGAGGTGACATATCACACTCATGCAAAAAGCAACAAAAAATTATGGAACATTCAATACACTTGCTTGAATGGATCTGAAAACTGGCTATGCCTTATTCTGAAAAGTCACTTGAAAATGGTGCCAAGTCTGCACTTATTGGCGGTCACATTTCTTCAGCTCCAAGACAAAAAAAAAAAAGTATTTTCAGAACTGCCATCACTTCAACTCAGTCTTAAAATAAGATGGCTCAGTCTGACTTGTGCATCAGCAACAGGTTATGTGCATCATTTTTGACCGCTTTTCCTTCAGTCTGAAATATCAACATTTGAAATTTATCTGTCCTAACACACGGGACTGAACACCTTGTTTTGCAAAAGTGACAAAATTGGCCCCTTGCCTTCAATGCAGCAGCAGAGCAGAGGAAAATGTAGGCCTGAAGCTACAGGTAGCTTAACAATTCTGCTAGTGATATACAAGCCACCAGAGCATACATACACTTTACTCTTCAGTCTCTCTTCTGACTTTTCAGTGCATTTTGAGAGGAAATGCAGTAAAAATTTAGTCTTGTTGCTTTCTCAAGTATTTATGCCTTTGAAAATTGTTAGCTGCTCTGCTGAAGTGGCAGCTACTATTTTATATCATTGTTTTTCAGAATAGAAACACACTTTAAATTAGTATCTTCCAAATTAAAAACATTTTAAACCATATTCCAACATAAGCAAAGTAGGACTGCAGGTTCCTTTATGTGAGGAAAATAGCCTTAGGAGCAAGCCAAAAGGTATGATGCAACCACCAGACACAGCCTCATGATTCCCATTGTATTCATTACTGCATAATGGAAAGTTTAAAATTTATCATCTTCCACAGTGTTATAATATTCTGTCAATTTTGCTGCATTAATCTTGCTGTAGAGCTTTTTATAACATACAGTCACTTAAAATAGTGTCACAGCCTACTGTTTAATGCACATAAAGGTATGTTTCATTAACACTGCTCTGTGAGTTTTTACTAGGACAAATATATAATGTAGAAAGAACTGAATATCTGTATATAATAGTAGTGATTCGAAAGCTTTTCACCTAATGAAGCTTACAGTTTCATTTGAGAAATGAAAACTTACAGTTTCATTTGCTCTTTTTCTTTACCTAAATGATTCTAGAACATAGAACTAGAACAGAAAACCCTGGATTAACAAAAAGCTAATGGAATGGTTCTATAAAATGAGATTTTATTTTTTTTTTCCATTACCTTTATCAGTTGTTCTCCATCATAAATTTCATAGTTGTAGTTCAGACTACACTGCATGTGACTTAATGTTTTTTACTTAAAAAAAGCTTGTTCTGCTCTAAAACTATTCTGGATAAATTTATCCACATTTTGAAAAATCTAATGGATTTCTGTATTAAATTCTGGAGGAGGGAAATGACAATGAAGATTTTGAATTCTGTTTAAGAAAGTAAATCACTTAACCAAGTGCTCTACAGATTATTTTACAAAAGCACAAGTAGCTCGTGGCATTCCAGCAGAGGAAGAAAAGAAGAAAAAAATAAGAGCAGTAATTCACTCTATAATATAATTAGACTGCATGGGAATCATTCAGATGTTTTTAAATATAGATCTTTAATTTTTAAAAGAAATATACACTGTCCTGGAGTTTAGAAGTCCAGATAAAAACCAGTTAGATCTTCATGACTGTAAACATAGGTTCTGCTGTCAAATGCCTCCAAGCATTTAAAGGGGGAGAGATGCCACTACCTTCAGCCACCATAAAATTACACACCCAGGGAAACACCCTAAGATTACACCAACACATAATTTCCACACTTAGGACATCTCCAAAGATGGATACAGTCACAGTGAAAATTGTGTGTAGAAATGTCTTTTTGTTTACATTTTAACTGAACCATTACCTGTCTTCAAGGATATTAGAAATTTCTTTAAATGTCTTTTGAAAATAGAAATAAAGTTAAAAAAATATTTGAACTCAAAACTATTGGCACCTTCATACCAGTGGTTGTTTCCCATTTCACAAAGAGAAAACTGTTCCTAAGCTTCAACAATGCTTTCAATATTTGTTGTAAACTATTTATTTATTTATTTAGCCTGGAAATCTGGCAGCTTTCCACCGTAACACTGGGAGCGTACAGGAAAGCAGCAACACTGACAGTGACTTGTGTCATTAGAGCAAATAAATTCCAATAGCCAATGCAATCATCTCACAGGATGGTGGATGTTTGAAAAGCAATGATACATAATAATTCTGAGCCAAATCTTACTGTCCTCTCTCAGACAGAACACCCACTCATGGAAGAGCTGACCTGTTATTCAAATGACTCTTTGAAGGAGCAGACTGTTAAGAGCAAACTGTGCTGTATCTGACATTAATCATTTAAGCCCTGAACATAGTTTCCCCATGCAAACTTTCCTCTCCAGGATGTGCATGTAACTACCTCTGAAAGTCAAACTAGACTGTGCTTTAGCAAACAAGATATTTGCAAACACCTCTCCCCCATCTCCCCCTCCCCACCCGAAAACTCTTGCCAGATTTCAGCAGACAAAATAATTTTGTTTCTTTCAGGCTTCTCACTCCTCCTATGTTCAAATGAATATAATTTTGAAATCAAACTCTACTTTGTATTTTTATCAAGTGCTGGAGAAGATCAGCATTTCAATGCACATTTGCAATCAGTTACTTGGGCAGTTCTCACAGTTCTCATTTCTTATTTTTATACCATGATGAAGTTTTCTACTCTTTGCATTCTACCCTTCTACCTGAAAAACCCCAGCACACAATGGCTAGAAACCAGCACATCCTGAATCTTACCCTGACCCACAATTAATTTCCAACTTAATTAAAATCTTGATTAAAAAATATTTTTCAAAACTCTAGAGGTCTTTCAGTAGTGATGAAAACTACTCTTTTGCCAACAGAACAACGGAAACACAATGAGTTTAATTTAGGTCACAGTGACATCAGAAGTTTATTTATTGCCAGCTTTGTTGCATCCAACAAAGCTTTAATCTGTGACATGCTGTAGCTTGTAAAACAGCAAAGTGGTATGGTATCAGAGAAACTACACCATGTCATACATTTCTAAAAATGTCTGATGTCAAACACATTACATTCAGCAACATCAACAAGAAGAAAGGGAAGGGATTTTTGGGGGGCTGTTTTCTGTGTTTTCAGTTTACATATACAGCTGAAATAGCCTTTGAAAATTCTTACAAAGATTTCACATCCTGAGAGACAGCTGTTTTTTATGTAGTTGGAGATGATGTGAGTGCAGTGCTTTTATGACGCTGAAAATCAGGGCAGACCCTAGGTTTTACAAAGGGAAAGGATGAGAATCAAGGCTTGCTTCCAGGAACTATAGAGCTCATCAACATCAGAGAGATACATCTCAGTATGACAGAAGGGTGGAAAAACTGGAAGATTGCACCATGCACAGGATAAGGAAAATTCTTCCCACTCAAGCCAGAGTTTCATCAGGTATTACAGGAAACAAAGGAGTCGACATGCAAACTGAGGAGTTCATTGTGGGCTTTGGGTACCCAACCCCCTTCCAAATCCAACCATAACTGATGGAACATCTCCAACCTTAAGATTCTGGGGACATGTTGGGAAGTGCTAAACCCTAAATGATAATCTAAGGATAGATTAACAGAGCCTGCAGAACTACAGTGGCCAAACGGATGTGTTGCTCCTGAAAATGTGACTGAGAGTAAAGCTTTAACAACTGTTCCACTTGCCAGAAAAGAAGGTTCTTCTTAATTTTAACCAAATTCATATTGGTAAGTGCATCTACTTGTAATTAAGCTACCTCTTAATTACATTTCACATATGCTACCATGCTTCAGACTTCTTAAAATATCAGACTTACTCAAATCTACATGCCAGCATTACTTTGTATCTGGTGATTAATTTAAACTGAGTTCAGCTACCAATGTAAAAAGTTAATCTGCTTGTGAGATGCCCAGATTTCCCAGTTTGTTCACAAAACACCCCAGCATGGTCCAATTCTAATAGTCATTTACAATAAAGCCTGTGCTGCAATGCTTATAAATAGACAAATAAAGACTTTGATTTTGACAAGTACACCTCAAAAGTATTTTTTTAAACAAACAGATACTTCCACCACTATCCCAGCTAATAAAATTAATTTACTGTGGAGGAACAATTAGAACATCTCTTAAACTGAGAAAAATGAGAGAAAATTTCCTTAGAGCTAGACTAGAAGATATCTTAAATACAGAGGAGTGTAGTATCCTTCCATGTTTTGCGTGATATTTTTTGTCTTTTGCTTTTAAATCAAGTTGCTCAGCCAAATAAGTAATTTATTTGGAAAAATAAAGATTAAAATTTAGATATATTTTAAAAAATCTGTTTATTCAATTGGAGGCTTAAAAAAAAATCTTTGCTGTTTTTAATTTACTTCCACATGAAATCATATTGAATAAAGTAAACCTGTCATTTATAACAAAATTCAAAAAGAAAAAGAGAAAATCCCCTAAAGGAGAAATAAGACTATATGCTGAAAACAACACAGACTTGATAAAATATAAAGCAAGAAAAAAATGGCAATATGTCTTTTATTTAATATCTGCAGTTGAGAACTTACTACAAATTGGTTTTTACAAAGTTACTTATTCTGGTATTGTATTTAGACAAATATCTGTAGAGAATGATAGCTGGTTTGTGATGTTAATAGGTTCTCAGAATAAGAGCCCACAGTTGTCAAAGCAGAGCAATACCAACTTGCAGTATGATTTTACCGACATCAGTAAAATATCAGCCAAACTCAGTTTGACTCAAATCAGCTATAAGCACTATTTTTTTCCTAAACGTAATATTATTATAATGTGATTTTTCATTATTAGTCCAATTCAACTTGTATTGAAGTCAATGAGATTATACTGAGTTCTATAAGTATTAGATCAGGCTCTATGATGATGCTACAGCTACAACAAAATGAGTCTTGTCAGAAGGACTAAGACAAAGTGCATCAAGCTTATCTTGTTAACAAATTATTAGTTTATTAAAACCTGAGTTTCCCCATTCTCATTTACTTCTAATCTGTTTGTTTATTGTATCTCAGCTGATATAATCACAATAACAGTTCATTTTCCTTTTACATGAGCTGTTTCAGTCACCTATATTTTCATGGTTCTGTCCACCAACATAATAATTGTAACAGTTTGCCAACATTACTGGAAGATGCTTCAAGTCAAGTAAAATACATGCCTTACAATTTTGCTCATTTTATAGCCAGGGGAAGACTGATATTGACCTTACAAGGTGCTTATACAAAATTTCCATTTTCAGCATTGGTTAGTGTATCAAGACCTCTTTGAAACTTTCTTTTGATTTCCTTAAGGTTTAGGCAAAATGCCAAAGCAGTCAGTTGGCAGAAAATGCTAAATTAGGTTGACTTAGTATTACTGTGATAATAGTGGTAGAACGAGAGATGCTAAGACTGATATAATTGTTTTAATATAACATGCAAAATGTTGCACATGTGGAATAGAAGAATTGAGAGCAACGAGTAATATTATATGACTGAGAAAATAATGAAAATCCAGCTAAAATTCATGGTCTTTTTAATACCACACATTTTGCTAAAATGCCAAGTGATATTCAGAGTGCTGTGGTAAGTCTTAAATCATATATATTCTGTCTACTGTAAAAACTGCACATTCAAAAATAATTAAAGCCAATATGTCTAAACTACAACATACAAACTGATGTACAACCTCATTAAAATATACTGAGACTTCTGTAGAAAGCATCCTAGGATTCAACTGGAAAAATGTCTATTTGGGAATACTATATAGTATTTATCACTATTTTAATATAATGTTTATCACTAATGTGCCAGCAGAAGCTTTCTCCTCTGAAGGCTAACTCTTTGAAATTGAACAAAAATTAGTTCATGGGAAGTGCTTAATTATTGTTTTTTTCATATTTTTAAATGCAGGAGGTGCATAGCATTACGAAGATATCCATGTATTTTTAATTAAGATGGCATCATTCGAGGTTGTGATTCCTAAGCCGATTTACTATTTCAAAATGCAGTTTGCCCTCTAAATATAAACACAATAGGATCAGAGCATTGTTGCACAAGTCATTATGCTTTTAGCAGCTGTTCATTTATGTTCTCTCTAATTTTGGAAACAATAGGAACATGAACAATTGACTTTATGCACAGAAATGTATTCTTCTGCCAGGTATGTTCCCCTAATAGGTCATGTTTCTGCTATAGGTTACCTTCTTACGACCTGGAGATTAATTTTCTTAAGATCCTTCCAATTAATTCTAAAGCAGCTTCATTATTAGTTTTAAATAATTGACACTACCTACTAAAAAAAAAAATAAAAAAAAATTACAGGAACTCTGAAGTCTAAGATCCAAATAAGTATTTCCATTTTACATGGTTTCATCCTAAATCTTCAGATTGACAAAAATGTTATATTTTCAGTATAGCAGATTACTTTTATTAAACTACATTTCAGATGTATTTCAATCATATTTATTACCCTTTCAAATTAAATGGAATCAGAAGATTTAGGAGATTAAATGCCATTAAAAAAGATTAGACTATGTTTCCTATTATAGTGTAGTTTTCTTTCAAAGTTTTCTTTTCAGTTTGCCCAGACCAAAACTGTGTCCCTGCCAGCAACAGAAGAACTTCGTAAGTTTAGATCATGATCTGGCTGTTATTGCCTAAAAAATAACTCTGAAACTACTCTTGAATAATAATTTCTGTTTCAGTAACACGGCAGAGTCACACATAGTTGATAAAAAATACAGGATATTTTTCCATGTCAGGTCTGGTCTGAGGAACCATCTGGCAAATGGCAGTATCATCAGTGATAAACCATAACCAGTACCTTGGAATTTCAGAAAGAAACAAATTTCATTCTCAAACATGGTGGCAGTGAAACTAATATAGGTACCCAGAACATATGCACAGATTTTTATTTCTACTCCATGGCAACAGCTTACTTTATCAATTAATCCGAATATTTCTCCATTCAGGAAGACTGCTCAACTACTTCGAATAAATTTTAGCATTGAATTTTGAAGGACACTTATTTCTAGCCATTTTTCCAAGCTGTAAGGCTGAGGGTGCTAAATACACTTGCTCTTCATACACTTATCCCAGGCTGTTGTCTGCTCTTTTAGCTGGAAGCAAACCACTGGTAAATTCCTATTTATCTCCTTGCCAATCAGAAGTGAATGACTGACAGTAACAGAGCCTTATCTAGGACTCCTGTCTGTGGTGCATTCTGCTAAATGATGTCATCGCTCTGGCAAAAGAAAATAAGCAGATTATTACAGTGACTAGAAGCAAACCAAACATTTGGATTTTTGCATGGACAGATTTACACACTGTCTGTCAGATAAAGCACAGTTTGCCTGCTGCTTACACAACAAGAATGTGCCTGACAGCTTCTTCCCAGCTTTAGTATCTGATTACATAAATAGGCCATTCCCCACCATTCCTAAAGACTGACAGTCTGTCTTAGTTTAAAGAGCAATTTCTGACTATCAGCCTTTCTGTCTTGCACACGGGGCTGATTATCATCAGGGCACTTCCTGGAGGTCCAATCAGTTGGTTTTTCTCTTGAACTCAGGATGTTACAAAACTTGTAGCCACAAGAATATCAAAGAAAATGAAAAAAATCTGCAGTAAAATTTTACTAGCAGTGACTCAAAACTTACATCCCCCATCACGGTGAAAACTCTGACTTATTTGAGCATTTAGGGGTGACTGCTGTTTTCAAGGAGCAAAATTACCACAAAACAACAAAAAACCCCAACCAAACAAAAAACCGTGAAAACCCAAAAACAAACCAAAAAAGCCAACTTAAAAAAGGACAAGGAAGCAATATCAAAGAAAAGGAACAAACATCCACACACCCACCCACAAATAACAGCTAACTCTTGTCCTCCCCCCCTTTAAAAAGTCAGCTTTTTTGATGAGTGGGTCTCAGGAATTCATACAGCAGCTGCATTGTCCAAGTCTGCTATTGCTCTCCCAATTTAAACTTGAAAACTGTCACATAAAGGATCTTCATAACCTTCAGCATGTTTTTGTACTAGCTGTGCAACTGCTAAGTCTTTTTTAATAATTCCAAATCATACCTCAATAAAGCCACCCTTTAAATTAGATGTATTTTACTGTTGCTAGTTGACTCAAATATTTTTAAGGTATGAGCATGCAAAAGACATGCCATTTTTCACAGCTAAATGTATGCAGGTGTTAATGAACTTATTTAAAAAATGGTTCTGAGCACCGAAAAGGGTAAACACATAATAACTCTGCTGTTTACAATGGTAAACAATCACAAGTCATAACCACAATATTGTTCCTAGTTATTTCAGCTATAACTTGCAAGGCTTCATAGCCAGACAAACCAGATGAAATATGTTGCTGCAGGTCTGCTCTGATGGATCCCTCTGAAATATCCACATTATTGCTTTTATTTTATTATGTACCACACTTCATAACTGTACACAGCAGAGTACAATAAAAACTGCACTACACTCCTTTAAGTACTTATTAAATAGGTCAAAAAGTTACCATAACAAATAACTTGCTCTACTCGGGATCCATTAATAACACATCTTGTTGGGACTCTAAAACAAGCATGGGGGAAAAAATAACTGTGGAGAAATGTCTGTTATTTGGTGCTACTGCTTGACAGTTTGCACTTAAGGAGCGTGGTATTATTAGTCATAGCATTACTCAGTCAATAGCTGTTATAAAATATTGGAATTAACACAAGATGGAAAATTGGACTATATACAAGTTTGGGGGAAGGGAAAGGGCAAAAGAGCATTTTAATTCTACATCTAAGTCCATCTGATTTGTGACGGTAAGAAATGGCACAACACCAAGTGTAAATACGGGGTCTAGAATTTTCCTCCTGTTGGGAGCCATGAGACCTAAGATTGTGATTCAGCTGCACAAAAGGCTTTACCCCTTACAGTAAAATCCTTTAAATACTGATTCCTCTATCTAGGAATAAGACTAGAAAGGAGAAAACTAGTAGACTCTGGCCACAGAGAAGGATGTAAGAAAGCTGGAGATGAGCAGGAGGCTGCTTCATGGCACGGGAGCTGCTGCAGGCTGATGCCACAGAGGGGCAGAAGGTGCTGGAGGCCGGATGAAC
>NC_092423.1:92812977-92847977 GCF_036169615.1 Heliangelus exortis
ATGGCAAAAATAAGCTGCACCAAGGAGGATGCATGCTGTTTTTTCCATTTACAAATTTTATATTCTCTTGCTTATAATCAACAACACAGAAAAAATTAACCCCTAAGTAGCCAAAACTAGAGGCAGGAGTCTTTTGCAGGTAAGAAATAAACCATTAGAAACAAGAAGTTAGTCTGGTTGAGAATACTTGCAATGTCCTGTCCGTGCTACACACAGAGTTTTGATCCTGAATTGTAGGCTCAGGTTTTGTATTCTATTTGGTTTTATTTCCTTCTCAGGTATAGACTCTGTGGCTGTAAGTATAGTATTGACAGGTGTTCATAATGGTGAGTGAGAATGCTTTGCAGCTACCCAAAAAATTGGAGTTCTCTTTTCCAAATGACAGACACAGATTACATCATTAAAATAGATATCTAACTAGAATCAATCCATGAAGTTGTGCTATAAATTCCTTTTTTAATCTTCTATGCATTTTAGATGGATGAATTTATAATGAAGTTACATTATATCAAGATGTAGATTTGAAATACCAGCATAAGGTATATTATTATTGCAAGTATGTTAATTAAAATTTAAGAAGCTACATAGGAAAAAAAATATATTGAAAAGATTTTATAAGGAAGTTTTAAGTAGAACCCTTTTTAGACAAATCAACCTCAAAGTTTGAATACCTTGCTGGATACTATTTATTCTAAAGATAACCATTAAGATACAATTTTACTTACAAACTGACCTGACTTAAAAACCAAACCAAACCAAATGAAACGAAAATCTTACACTACATCACCAAAAACAAGCATGTTGAATACCATACAGGACTTTATTCGGTAAGGCACTATATTGAGAAGCCTGTGAGAAGAACAAATAGAAGTCAAATCAGTTAAAATATTGGAAGACTGTAAGATCACAAGGCTTTCAAAGTTGAATGACTAACAGATGTATAAAGTGATTATGTATATGTAGCAATCCCCACCATTTTATGGATCTGTTTTGAAAAAAAAATATTGGTATGTACATGATACTGCTGTTTTGCATCATCAGTAATAGCTGTTAAAGATACTTGACCAGAATAGAGAAATAAGTATATGTCATACTTTTGTAGGAACAACTGAAATAGGACTGTGTTCATGTCTATCTGAAATTCAGGCCAGACATGTTGTTTCACAAACAAAATCAAAGGATCAGCCACTAAAAATATGTAGTAGTAGCTACAGTGGATTGCAGCAAAACCAGCCAGAGGTTGCTTGGTTCATCCTATCTAAGCCAGAAGTTAAGCATAACAAGAGGACACACAGAGTCATTCTATGTGCTCCACCCAAATTTTGCTAAGAGGATCACAGAGCAAAACCCAGCAGAACAACTGTTAAAATTGCTACTTTTTGTTCAACATGTTGTTCCTGAAACAGAAATATCCAGGAGGGAAAAAACTGAGCAGTAGCATTGTCACCTGGCTAGCATGAACAGCCCCTGCCTGATAATAGCTTCAGTCTTGTCACTGACAACCACGCTATTAATGCTGTCTTTTCAAATCTATCTAGGGAGACTTATACAAAATCCAAAAAGAGATTAGGAATACAGCTGTCATAACACTAGGAGTGAATCACGCGAACAAACTCTTTATTTCATAAAATTGGTGATTTTAAATGTGAAGCTGAGCTGGAGAACCTACCCTCACGTCAGCTCTCCCAAATGTGGAGGAAAATGTTCTCTGTAGACACACTCCTGACCCCAGAGACAGGTTGCTAAGTCAAATAAAGTATTTTCCAAAAACCTCGGCTAAAACTTCCTGAAATTCTCACCTGTTTGAAAGTCCTACCAGGAAGTTTATCCAGATCAAATAACAAAGTAATAGAGATACTAATGCAGGAGGAATTAATTACAATGATTAAATAGTATTCCTAGTTTACTAAACTAGTACCAGGAGACCGTAACTTCTTACTGACAAGGACTGAACTTCATTATTAATAAAGTATTACTTTATGAACAACAAAGCTACAGAAAGCATGCAATGTTTTCAAAAGCTCAATGTGAAAAATCCCACTCATATTCAAATAAATTTATACAAAACAAAAGTGAACAAAAACAAAGTGAAGCTTTGAATTGGTAATAACATTACAACTTTTAGAAGTTCTGAGTGCGATGGCATAAAGACCTATGGCTGGCCAAATTGTAGACAGATTAGGTATCTTCAAAATGATGTCTTTCATGTTAGGTTTTGAATTTGCATGTATTACAGTTAAGAATCTACAAGAGGCTATGCTCTAGTAGTAAACCATATCTTAGCAAAGTGATTTCAAACTGCTGAACTACCATTATTTGAAAATGGACCAACTAAATAGTTTTCCAAATTCTTTGCACAAGCATCTGGTTAAGCTGACATTACCAGCTCCATGATACTGGTGCTATACACCACTGGTAGGAAGGAACTAAAGAGCTGCGTAGGGAACAATAGTTTGTATCAACACTGAAACAATCTACTTGGCTCACAGAAATAAAAGATCTGCCTTTCTAACAGATTATAACCTCAGGTCAGCCACATTCATTATTCCTTGATGACTACAATGCCATGTGTTTATTTACATTTCTGATACTGGCTGAACTATTGTTTTTTCTGTGTTTTCCATCCTTTATTAATTGCTTTAGCTAATACAATTGATGCAATTATAATGATTGCCCAGTCTCTGTATTAGCTAGGAAATGCAGATTCAAACAAAACCAAAAGAACTAGGAGAAATCCTTAGTTTAATTAGTTAACCAACATGTGCTTTATAATGGGCCCACACAGTTCATAACCATTTATATAAATGTACACTGATTGCTAGTTAAAGCTAGTACAATTATTCACAAGCTGATGGAAGTTCCTGCCCAACCTCAGTGATGTCTGAGGTTAGTTTAATCAAATAAAGGTTAAGATGAAGGTTTATTTCTTTAGTAATAAAGAATCCTCACTACCCACAACAGCATATATAGAATATAATTTTTTTCTCCCTTGGGCGCAAATACCTCCGCTCAATGAACAATGGCTTTCTCTCTGCTAATTGGAGAAGGGAGAGGTAAAGGTCATGTGTAAAAACAATAGGGGATATAAAAATAATGCAAACTAAGGAAATTACAGCATTTTCCAATTGTCAGTGTGACAGCTACCAGTGAGAAATTAGGACATCAGATACATGTGCCCTACTGTGCAGGCTGGGTAACAAGGCAGTCTGCACTTCAGTATGCTGGCAGTATGTAAACATGTTTCCTTTCTAGGGACAAGGGGGCTATGCCCCAACAAAAGTAATAATCTTTTCTCAAATTATGTTGACCTGGAATTTAACTCATTATTTCAATAGGAGGAAATAGGAAGAGGGAGGCAAATACAAAAAACAGAAAAAAAGGCTTTGAATTAGGTCATTAACATGTACCCATTTTGACCATTCTTCTGAGTAAATAAATTTTAATGTTCTTTTTATTTCTTGTTCATATTTAAATACCACCTTGTTTAGCGGTTTGGTTGAGTGAAAAATAAGAGCAGGGATTTGAGCATCACTGTGTATCTAACTTGTTTTTCATGGATTAGAATAGACAAATAGAAATTTTAGTAAAACATTTGCAAAGAAAGCATCACAAGCAGTAAAACTATCATTTACCTTTTTGAAAAGTCCAGAAGTCTATAGTTGTGGCTTTTTCTTTATGTAAAAGAGAGATGCACGTGTTGTTCTGAATAGTTAGCACTCATATTAATTTATTCTTAAATGTTTGTACACAGGTTTGAGATCAATCCCCAGTATTTTCAAATGAGGTTAGAGTAAGGAATTTTTCAGCATGTTTCCTTCTGTCTCTTGTTCTTTTTCCCTACATCTGCTTTAAATAGTTGCCTTGGAAATGCATATACCTCTGAAAAGATCTAGAATGGGGTATTTTTTAAGACTTGCAAAGGGTTGTCATGTTTCAGCTCTTTTCTCTCTCCAGACTTGTCCAGTCTTCAGTGTTCTAAGCCATGCACTTAAAGGATAATAAAAGAAGACCACATTATGTGTCAAATTAAATGTTGTTGATACTTGCTTTAAGTGTACATGCACTGACATTCTGTTATGGATCAGCTGCCGGACAATAATACTTGCACATTCCCCGCCTGACAGATTGTTCTGTATTTTGTTTGAGATGCTCTAATGTTTTTGACGACCTATACAAGGCCACACATTTCAGCAAATTTTCCAAATTAATACTGAGACCAGTTTACAATGTTTTCTTCAGTAGCGCTCACTCTTCCTGATTGTGTCCTAAATAATAAACCATGGCCTCAGGCAGTTTTTCTCAGAATGTTTATGATGAGAACTCATTCATCTAAATCTACTGGCCAATGGAATAAAATAAATCAAGAATTTCCCAAAATATAACAATATTTGTGTTCTCTAGATAATTGATGACTGCGGCTGCACTAATTAAAACCCATGTGAGTTTCATTAATCTTGGTCACTAGGTCCAATTGCTGTACACCGTACCCTGATCACTGCATATTGCCCTTGTGTCACTTTCAGGTGAGACTTGACTTGCAGTTAGAATCCCACAGTATCGTAATGATATTTTTAAAATCCGAACTATCATATCAGGCATACACCTACCATGCATTTAAGTGATTTAATTCACAACAGGTCACCTCAATAATATATCTAAAATACTACTTAACACTAAATTATTTTCAACAAAATGCTTGCCAATACCTTGTCACCCCAAAGAAGACAGTGAGGTAGGGAGGAGGGTGAAGCCTACCAGTAATGAAAAATTCTCTATTCAGAGGGAAAAAAAAAATAATTAATTTTTCTTTAATGTTAGTACAGTGGCACTTTGTTTGCATACCTACACTTTACTGGAATTCACAACCATGTCTTACCTAGAGTATTTCTATGTAATAGCTGTATCATACATATATTTTTCTGTATCAGAGAACATTTTTATAGCTGTAGATATGCTTTGCTTGTTAAAGAAAAAGAAATGTGTCAAAAACTTGTGGTTCAGATAAATATCTAGAGAAATAGCTATAACTAATGTTAATAACTAAGCTGCCTTGCAGATCGTAAATACTAGGAAATATAAATAACTCCTGGAGACAACTGTACAATCCATATTTGAGGAAAGCAACATTTGAGTAATCAATCACATGAAGCCAACATTGTCATAAGCTGACTTTATGAAAATACTTGTAAACATTTATTAAATGTAAATCCCTCTTCAAAACGTGTGTTATCAGAGATCCCTATTTTTTCATGCAATTTGGAGTATGTTATATACAGCAGCTGATGAATATACAAAAGTCTTGTTGCAGGAGCTGCATCCTGTTGGTCTCTCTAAGTGCAGGCAGTGACACAATTTGTTTCAAACTCAGCTCATACTGAACTTGTTCTAGAGTGACTGATAAAATTTTAAACCTGTCTGTAACATCCTTACCAAACAAAATAATTCTTGCTATTAACACTAGTTTGTTTTCAAGATTAAGGAGTACATTTTACTTTCATTTGCTGATTGAAGTCAAAGGAGTATATTATAACCCATGTTACTGAGAACAAGCTTTGAACCATTGTGTACAAGCTTATTTCTACACTGTGATAAAGCTTTTGTCAAAATAACTTAAAATGCAAATTTAATAAATGTTGCACTGTAAAATATTTCCACAGAAAAGCTTTGTGCTGCCTCTTTGGATTTTTCCTATGTATGGCAAGGAAGCAGTCCAAAGAAATGTTGCTATGTGCTCACACCTATGCCTGATTTGCTCCTCTCCAGTTTCTCTACCCTCTTTCAGACCTGGGAGACCAGCCATGCTCTGCCCAAACACCCTGACCACAGCAATCATTTCTCCTGTTCATAGCTATTCCACATAGCCAGACCTCCTACCTACAGACCAGTTTCCTGATTATCTGCTTAAGAAATTATCTCCTCAGCAATTTATCCAAGAACTAAACACAAGCTTGGTAGAGGCGTGTTCCCAAAATGGGAGGCAGTAATGCCATCAATAATGCATTATGGATGCCATAGGTAACAGCATTTGAAGGGCTAAAAAATGACGTGGAAATGACCCTACAGAACAGCCAAACAAATCAATTCCTTCTGACTGCAACTAACTGAGTAGGGACTGCTGACCCAGATGGCCCAAAGTGCTTGCTGGCCACATCCAGCCCTCAAGCACTATTCCCGAGGTCTTTTAGACATCTTTTCCCAAGGGGAAGCTTAACAACCTGTACACAAACACCCAGTATCATAAGAATGCAGGTGAACTAAGTTTCTAGAGCCAGTTCTAGGCTGACCTTCATCTTTCCTGGCTTATCTGTATATTTCCCCCATGTCAAAACACAGATAGCCTAATTATAATGTAACAACAAAACATGCTACAGTGCAGTACTCAAAGAAAAGACAGAAGCTAAGTACAGGTTTTGAGAACTGTTCTAATGGCAACATCAGGCTTTTAATCTTTTTCTAGGGAGACAATTTAATCAAGTATATCCTTAAAGGGAGCCACATTCTTTTTTGCATGAGGATTTCATTATCCTTAAAAAAAAAAGATACAATGGCATACAATAAACATACAAAATAAAAATTAAAGATATTCTCAGAAAATGTGTATATTTTACAGAGAAATAATAACAAAATTGATCACCTTTGTCACAGGATTTTTTTTCCCTTTGAAGTAGGGCTATCTTATTCTGTTGCAGATGATAAAATTATAGGGAATATTCTGGACCACAGGAATAAGCAGATATTGCAAGATGGCTTTAGTGCCATCTCTGGTCAGAAAGTGCAGGTGATAAAAATTCACATATTGCAATGGTTCAGAGACACCATTGGGCAAGTTGTTCTTAATCAGTGGCAGACACTTCAGCAAGGGCTAAACAAACATATTCTGAAGTGACTGTTTCAATGGGCTGTGTATCACAATGTTTCTTTTTTCCAATTTTAGTCTTCAATGGACTGTGTTAACATATTATGAGTCAAAGTCTGAGTTGCTTTTGAAAGAAAAAAAAACCCAATAAACCAAAATTTTGATTAGAGAATGTATGACTCACTCCTCAACAGAAACACCAATTTTCAGGCTCCTATAACTCATGTAGTTGAATTGATTTCGGTCAAACTGCTAGAAAAGACCAGGACTGGAATATTTCAGTACGCAAAAGTTTTTTTAAACGTTATGAATTAAAGAAAAAAGGTCACAAGTAAAAGTATTTTGCAGCCTTCATTATAACATTCTTTCTGCTGTCCCAACACCTTTGTTATATTAGCTATTAACAAAAACTAATATTGGATTCTTATATTCGGTTTATTTTTTTTCCTTAATCCTCCTCTATTTACAGGAAATCCACACATTCCCAACCTCATTCAAGCACCTTATTTTCAAATGCTTATAAGCTGTCAGTGTCTGTCAGTACCTGACAGGCTGTCTTTGTTCCAAGTGTCCATATCTAAATAAATATTTCCCTTCCGTTTATCAAACACATTGTAATAGCTGTCTCTTCTTCACTGAGCACAACTTCTGTTACCCAGAAATGAACAGAAGTAGGAAGGGATGTTTCAACAATTGCTGTCTGAGTAAATTGTGTTTAGTGCATGTCTGGATGCATCTACAACAGAGATACAATTTGACTTGACTTTGTCAATGACATGACACTGCAAAGTTTAGCAACTACACATTTTGAGGCTATTCTGCTTCAAGAGTACCCTAAACAGTGGATATTTCTGATCTCTGTATTTTAAATTACTTTTCCATATGGTCATCCACATAATTTTTCACCATACCCATATTATTTCTTCCCTCTTGGTTACTTCATATTGTTTCTTTACCCATTCATGACTGCAAAAGCTACAGATATAGTATCATCGGATTCATTCTCTGGTCAGCAGTTTTCATTTCCATTATACACAGTGCCTATAAGTTTGTCTCACAAACAGCTTGCATAATTTTACTAAGTTAAACTCAAGTGTGAGCATCTTTTTTTTCCCATTCTGGACATGGAATCATTTTAAGCATTGCCTCTCATTGTCATTTCTCATCTACTTTCTTCTCTATGAGTTCAGCAGGATAATTCCACTGTCTCAACAGCAAATGACTTGTTTTCCTGAACTACTTTAGATGAATGTTTTTATACCTATTTGTGTTCTAAGACACCAACTCTTTTCCTCCTCAAGCCTTAAATGGCAAAATATTCTAAAGAAATTGCTGCAGAAAAAATGGACTGCAGATTCAGGTCTGTTTTCATTGGAAAAGCTATGGGGCACACTGCAATGACTGCAGCAAGCTGTCAAGGATTTTCTTGTGTCAAGGCCAGTTAAATGCATTTCACAACATATTTCTGAAATTTATGTTTTAATTATGTCCAAATATCTCACTTCTCTAAAGATTTAGAGTTGTCCAAGTTGGATGGGGCTTTGAGCAACCTGGTCTACTGGGAGGTGTCCCTGTCCATGGCAGAGGAACTAGAAGGAGAATCTTTAAGGTCCCTTCCAATCCAAACTATTCTATGATTCTGTAAAAAATTTTCTTTCATTTTCAGCTTCTTTCCTTCAATGTCACTTTTTTCCAACTTATCCATCTGCCGAGAGTGAAATAAAAACCAGAGCCAAACCAGGTGTTCTTCATTTTCAGACAAACTATGGTAACCCTTTCTTTAAGGAGATCTGTGTTCACATCTTTGCTTCACCCAGAACCGTGGACACTATTCTACCAGGATAGAAGTCTCAGTCAAGCAGACTTCAATGGTACTGATACTTCCACATCCCTTTGTTAGAAGTACATTGGTTGGTTCATCCTAAAACTGCCTTTACTCATTTTGTCATAACTGGAGATCATATGAGGCTTTTAGTCAGGACCTCAGATAAAACAGCCATATTATTTTACATTTATTTGTAATTTCAGCTTCAGACTGGAAATAGTCACTATTTGCATGATTTTGCAGTTCTCATCAAATCTCAGCGCTCTTACCATGTGATAATCTGTTTTGAATTTTACACTAACCCCATAGCTCATGTTACCAACAAACTCCAGAGGAATTATTCCTGCAGCTTACTAGAAACAATAAGTAAAATTGCTACCAAGATCACTCACTGTGGAATCTCACCTCTACCTTTTGGCTCAGCACTTCTTTGTAAAGATAATCTTCTGTTACTATCCCTTTAACTAATGTGTTATCACCTCACAGATCTTGTGCTAATCTCTGTAATGAAACCAATTCTCAAGTAGCACCCTATTTGATGCTTAGTTGAAATCCAACAATACAAATTTCCCTTGGCAAAAGAAAGAGGTAGCAAACAAGCTTACTAAAGACAGATACCAAGTTAGATGGGAAAGACCTGGTTTTGATATGCCCGTGCTGTGTATTTATCTTATTGCTGTACTACCGTATCTTTGAACCATTCTTTCTCTGTTGCTTGCCCTGAATCTCTGTATGCAGTTTAGACCATGTAATTGCTAATCCCTTCCCTCTCTCTTCTTAAACATTGGTACATAAATTATTCTTTTGCCCTCTGGTAGGTGGGTGAGTGGATGGGAATTTGGCCATGCTCTGCTTATGCCACACTCCCTGTGTTAACAGGGGGCAGATGCAGTGGGGATGGATGGGGCCCCAGTGCCAGGTAATGGTTCTGCTCTGCACCCAAGTGGCTACATTGCCACAGGAGAAATAGTATCACCAGTAAGGAAGAAAACTGACAGAGCTGGTTCCTGTCTAAGTTCCTCAGGTGTCAATGGAATGGTAGGAAATAACAGTTGAAAGCAGTGGTAGTCACTATGCACCCACAAAGAATTGTCCACATGGCTTACTGGTGAGACAGTTAAGTATTTTAATACAGCACCAGAAAGCAAAAAATGCAAGAAAGGCTCTTGCTCTTCAGACTTTTGGTACCTTGCATGGAATCTGAGGATCTGTTGGGTTCTACACAGTTAGAGCATTTTTTTTTTTCTTGCATTTTCTTCTCATAATTTTAACAGGTAGGAAAGGAATTTAAATGGCAATTACTGCTAAAATTACAATCTCCTTCAAACTGGAGTTACTGATGCAAGCAGATTGGGCCTAAGTCTACAAGAAACACCACTTGTCCACAAGACAGCTGCTTGACTTGACTAGAAAATAATGTTTCTCCCCTAATTCCCAATTTCATTTAAAACTCTGGTTATAAATCACTGCCAATGGTTGGACTGACTGAAATTCTAATGCTATACTAACTTCTATTACATAAACACTATGAAAAAAGAATTTCAGAGTAAATCAGTAATTCCCTTAGCTCATTCCATTGTCCCTACATACTGATATTTCAGCATGTATATTACTGAAATAAAGGAATATATTTCCATAAGCAGTGAAATTAGGAGGTAGAAATTAAGTCTTTGTGATTAAATTATACTTACTTCTGCCACTGCAGAAAATACACAGCCAAGACAAAAAAATTATGTCAAAAAAAGAAGTTTTTAAAAATAATCTCTCTTTATTATCCTGTTTATTTGGTTTCATATAAATTTAAGCTTTTTTTTCCTTGTACTTAAAGATCAAATCAAAACATTGATTTCGCAAATTGAATTTGCCAGCAAATATCCTAATAATAGATTTCTTTTTTTTTTTTTTTTTTTTTTCAAGCATTTAGATTTTCCCAGTCTTCCAAGACTGGCCAAAGAAATTGCAGCTCAAGGTTTACTGCAAACACATATTTCATTTCCTGGCTGAGACCAAAATACTAAACTATTTACTCTGACTGTATTAACTTACCAAGACTGGATTAACATTGCAGTGTAGTGATACTGGATTTCTAAAACTTAAAATCTACTGAGATCTAAAATGGACCTTATGTAACACGAATTTGATGACAGGCACACGGGAATGGCATAAAGAACTTTTAAAAAAAGAGCATAAAAAGCTATCTTTACCCCAAGTTTCATACACCATGCCAATTGTTTCTATATATTTGCTCTTGCAATTCACTGTAACTGCCAACGTGGTTAAAATATTATGAAAATGTTTAAAAAATGAAAATAACTCATTCTGGAGTTACAGATTCATACACATTAAGGGTTTGCACGTGGCTTCTAAAAGATGAGGCACCTAGCTAGGGTGCTTCTTCAGAGAAGAGTTGCCCAGAACCTTTCAAGAGGTCAGGAGGGGGAGCCTGAGCACTTCAAGGAAAGCAGTGGGCTCTGCAAACCACAAGTGCATCTTCCCCAAAGGAGTCAGGGTGCTGCCCTGCCCACACCTCGGTCATGACTCTGACCCCCATTCTGAGCATCGCCAATGCTCCCTTGCTGCACTCATGCCAAGGAAGTGTTCTGCTACCATTTCCACAAAGGTTATCCTCAATCTGGGCTCAAGGAATTCATTCTCACCACTGAGAAAAATGCAACTTCCATTAAGAGTAATGAAAATTGCACATGTGCATCAGGACAATTTAAAGCCCTCGAGGAACTGTATCCTCCCCTTATACGCACATGTAATTTTCATTACTACCAATTAAAAGAACATCAATTCAATAAAATAATGTCCAGTTTCCATAGCACAGAATCCCATGCAAAATAACAGTAACCAGCAAAGTTTTCTCTTTTTTTTTATTATTTAAGCCATATTTAAATAATCATTCGAATTGACATTTTTAATAAAAAGTAATTGTTTTACACAAAGCAACAGCAGCTAAAATGGAAATCTCAGGCTGCGATCCAATCAACGTAAATTGTTCAGGAAGAAGGAAAAAACCTTAAAAATTTAAGAAAATATTTAATTATATTTTCCTTTTGGGGATCAGATCCTGCAGGCAGAATAAAGATACAGGATACAGATAGTGCAGAGGGATTCTTCTGCTATGTATATATCTAATATGCATTATATTTCCTTTCAACTTTGTCCAGCCTTAAATAATATGTATATTAAAATGATTATGTTTCTTCCATATTATTCTAAATTTAAAAAGAAAACTTAAATAAAAACGCAGTGGATATTTCATATTGCATTACTATTGCTTGGTTTCTAATATACTATTAAAGGTACACACATGAAGTTTGAGGGTAGTTCCACAAAATATTTGTAAGCTGGGAATAAATAGCTTTGCATTCATAGAAGCGATTCTAGACATTGAATTATTTTAACAGACTTTGAATTTTAAAACAGCACACGCAAGTTCACATTTTTTGCTATCAGCTTCAAGAATAAAGCACAAGACAGGGGAGAATGTGACTGCATATAAGTTGTTTTCAAATTTCTGTGCTTTGCTGATTCTGCTGCAATCTTATGAGATGCTGGTCCCCAGTGAACCCAAGAAGAGCTTTTTTCTTCTCTTTCAGCCCAAACCTGAGCAGTAGGTCCCAGCTGTATCCCTTTTACCCCATCCAGGACAAAGTGGATGGATGGCCATGCTGACTGCAGCCACAGGCCCTGGCAGTGCAACATAAATGCAGCTGCACTGCACAAGAGGGTCAGACCCAATCTCCATCCTGAGGAAGGTGTACAAGACAAAAAACTAAGAAAGGAGATGTAGGCCATATGTGAAATTCTGCAAGAACTGTCCTGAAAAATAAGTTCCTAAAATTATAAAAATTTAAGTATACCAGGTTCAATAGGAGAAAAACAGTAGAAGTAACTTTTACATTGAAAAAAAACCCGGCGTGGGAATTTTTTTCTTCCTGCTCACAATAAGCATACAAACTGTACTTGAAGGGTAAATGCAACTATTTAAATATTTATCAAGTAAATACTGGGGGTTGTTTTATATCTGATTTTGAGAACAAATAAGTTTTAAAAGGTAAATCTAATGTAATACAATAAAACTGCAAAGTATGTTCTGACCTTCCTCTCTTCCCTGCAACACTTATATGCACATATATACACACTTTAATAATACATATCCCAGTGGAGTACAACTGACCCCAGTAAATCCTGCTGTTTCCCCAAGTGTGGAATTAAAAGCTTCATGACCAGAGTGAGAGAACACATTTGTTTCCATTCTTGTGATATCATTTTCTCCCCTCAGACTGGTGTGACCACTGAAGCCCACATTACTCTACATAGCTGATTCAACTGTTTGTTTTAAAAAATTTAGACATCGAAATCAAATCTGTTCCTTGGAAAAAGAGGCTTCTATTATTTTTTTTTTCCACAAATAAGCTAGTAAAACATTTTAGAAGGAAAGCAAGATGTTTTAAAAGTGATAGTTCCAGTACAGTGCACATTCAGTAAAACCATACACACCAAACAAATGTTATTTTGTAGGTACAAAGAAACAAGTCATGCAAATTTTTATATTAAAGGTAGACAACTTTATAAACTACATTTTTTTGCTTCATAAAGGAGCAGAATATATTTTATTTTATAATTCTGAAGAAGATAAATCTACCTTGTTCACAGAAAAGTAATTTAGAAAACTATGGCGTATGTGTACAAATACATGAAAATCAAAGAATAAATATGCTTTTCTGTTTATAGCATTAAGGATGATCTGAATTCAAGCAAAATTCACACATATGCATGGTCTCTCTGCAAAAGAGCTGGTCTATATGTAAGAAGAGAGACCCTGCAAAGGAACTTTTGACCTTAAAACTCTAAAGTGACAACTTGAGTAAACGTGTATTTCTTTTGGTTGCTGGTCTCCAATCACCTATTATCCTCCTACTTCAATAACCTTCTTCTACACTGGGCCCACCTTTTTCCTGCCCTTCTCCCTGCACTCGTTTCCCCTTTTTCTTTTTGTGTGTCTCCTCTGCTGTCATTCTCATTAATGCTTAGCACATTTCTTTCTCTCCCCATTTTAAGGCATAGCCTTAAAATATCTACATAAAAAACATGAGTTTTAAGAACAAACTGATATGCAACCATTAGTAGGACAACGGTACTTTAGCATTTTTGGTCTGCTTTTGCTTCTTACTCTTTGAGGGGCCTCAAGGTACCTCAGCCTGCCCAGGTAACAAGATGGTGATGTTGTTATGATGAAATTCCAAAAGTAATCTTGGCTCCACAGTGGACAGACTGAACAGAGCCTTACCCACTCCAGTAGTACTTGGGTTTCTTTAGGTTTCTGAACAGTGTCAGCAGAAAAAACAAGCTATATTTGTTTCTCTTCCACTTAATAATCAAACCATTCAAAGACAAATCAGCAACGGCTAGAGAGATGAGGAAAAAGCTGCAACTTGATTCTCTTGCACATTTCCTAAGTGAGGGTAACTGAAATTAGGCTTTTTCCATGCTATTGACTTGCTTCCTTTGGTCAGATACTGTTAAGCATAGTAAGGAATTGCCACTCATTGCTTTGTCAAAGGTGACAGTGCTGACAGGTCTGCCAGCAGACAAAGCTGAGAAGACCCAAGCCTTTCCAGCTGAAGAAGGTTTCTCTCTGACAGGCCTGAGCACTGATCTGCAGGCAGTTTCCCAGTTGTGCAGAGATGTACTTTTCTATCACAGATGTCCTTCTTTGGTCACAGTCATTCGGATTTTCTCACAAACCCCTTATAAACTTCCCTTTATAGCAGAGACTATTTTTAGAACCCACCAAGGAGTACTGAGGATCCCCTACAGAAACCCAGAGAAGTGATGAGACTTCAGAAGTGAAAATCCCTTCACCTCAGGACCTCAGGCAGGCCTGGGCTGATGCCATTTGAGACGCTGGTTCTGAGTGGGAATAGTATCACATACTTGAGTGCTTCTGAAACTTGCAAAGCCTTTGTATCTGTGCCAGCAGATACAGAGAAGCTCTGATGCATGAATCATTTTGCAGAATACCCATCAGTGCTTGCCTCCTGTCTATCACACATCATAAGATGTGCTGCATCACTCAGCACAAAAGTCAGCAGCATCTTCTGTAGGAGGAGCAGGTAAGTCTTGTTCCAGGCCTAATACCTAAAGACTTTTTCATGAAAGACTTCATGTGCAAATTGAGTAATCCAGAGTAATTCTCTATAGTTAACTCTGAAATAGCTCACAGTGTTAGGACCATCAGACACTGGATGTAAGAGCCTAGAGGTTAAAAAGAAAAAAAAAGAAACCACAACCACCAGCCAATCAACCAACAGATTTAGCCCCCACCCTCTCCCCAACCTGTAGCCAAATTCTTTCAGTAGAGGATTATAAAGCATCCATGGGATACTGAGGGAGATCAATATATTGCATCTCTGAGATCTGGAAAGAAAGGGGCAACCTACTGAGCTCTTCTTCAAAACAGCCAAACCTTAGGATATTCCAGACCTGTCAAAGCTGTTTCATGTACTCAAGCCACAAAGGAAGAAACCAGAGAAGGCACAAAGCTGAAGACAGTCATTAGCTGAATACTCCTTGGGAAAAAAAGTTCCATTTTAAAATTGGACTAAAAAAGGATGGTAGATTTAAGATTTCATTCTCATATTGCCCAACAGGTTATGGAATTTTAGGTGGTATATGTTAGAAATCAAAGCTGATTTCCTCTGAGAGCAATCTACTTCCCAAACAAAAGAAACGTGTATAAAGCACTGGATGGAAGTAGGATGTCCACAGATGAACGACACCTAGCTAATGGGATATATTCAGCAAGAATGACACCACTACTACTAAAAGGTATAATCAATCTCAACAAAAAATGCAAGAAAAGCACCACCAAAATACACATGAATCAAAGATATAAGACTGAGAAAACACATTTTTTATTTCCAAGGAAGAGTCAATATCATCAACACCTAGCACTTAGGAATAACTGTTTTTAATGTAAAAGCCACATATACCTTCATTCCCTTAAGAATAGCAAATATTACTGGGATTGACAATGAAATTACAAAATGGGATACTGAAATGATGAGCCAGATCCTCTCCACAATTACATCTTTGTATGCTTGTCATCTGTTAAAAATTAACCTTTTAATCTTTAGTTTCATCCATCCCCATTCATGCTAGAAAAAGCCTAGTAAATCTATTTAGCGAACACAAAACTTTCTTTATTTAGATGAAAAAGAAAACTGCTTCATATTTTTGAATAAAGGAGATGACCTCAAGCAATATCTTCCACTTAAAATACTTGAAATCAGACATTTGAAATCTACTGTGTAAAAGATGCCCACAAAGAAAAATTGAACCTCAAACACCTTTCGTGCATTTCACTTATAATTCTTCAACTCTCAGAGATCTAAAAAGATTCATCATACTAAATTCCCTGTAGATGATAGGCAGCCAAACATTTGAATGTGACATCCAGAAAGGCAATTTGTCCTTATAAGGGCAGTCCACATCCCTAAGCATTCAAGCTTATAAGCTGTCATCTTATACTTTTAGACACTTAAGGTTTTTGGATGAGCAGTGATAATTTTTAACAAAGCAGAGAGGTCTCAATTTGCAAATTGAGTAACTCATCGAATAAGAAAGTTGGATTTGTAATAGAGTCTGACAGGTGTCTGCACCACGACATGACAGTGACAAAGTGCCTCTGAAATTTTCTCTTCAAAGATACAGTTTCAGCTTGCCTCCTTTCACCTTTAGGAATCCAAATAATATTTTTTTTATTACAGAGTTGAAAAGAAATTTGGTTTCAGCTACTATCCATTTACATCCAGCAAGTAACTTATGATTATAATACCAGGATCTTATCATTATAAGCTCTGGCAATAATAATATTGCAGAACAATGTTTAAGAGTCCCTAGTGGTACAGAAAGAGGGCAGGAAAAAAAGTCATACAAAACAGCTGCAGAGGAAGCTATTTTCATGAGAAAAAAATTAATTTCTGAATTTTAAAATAACCATTTTTACTGACTTCTTACAAAACACATTAGTACTTCCCCTTGAATTTTAATTTAAATTTCCTATTAAGCCATACATGTTAGGTTAATTGTATTCAAATGTATCAACATGTACTGAGAGTTCAGAAATTACACAACAGGAATTTTTCCCAGTGAATCTGTTCCCGTAGGTTAATACTCAACAGTGCTGACAAGGACTGTGGTCACAGAAAACTGTCACTAGTATGATTTTATAGTGTTATCACATGCAGGAATCACTGAAATACTTAAAAACTTCCAACATGCTACTGGAAAAGGACCCCATTCAATGAACCCCAAAGATGGGGCTAAGAAGAGGGATAAGTCAATCGCCTCCCAATGGTGGTAGAATTGTACTACTAGAGCAACCCCGGGGTTTAAGACCCAGTAGCAAATGAGAAACTGCTTCACAGCAGCTGGTTGTCCCCCTAGGCCCGAGCAGCATAGCAGGAGAGCCAAACTCTAATCCTAGAACTGCTGTGAGCCTAGTTGCTTTTTTGCAATTTAGCAAGACAAGCATTTTGATAGGACTTGACAGGTGAGAGCTAGGAGTGAGAATGCCTCAGTCCATTAGTTGTTCTTCCTCAAGGCTGTGGTTGTGGTAAGAATCTGAAGTCAAATCCTTCATCCAAAAAAGCCCAGTCCTAGCAGAGCATCAATTCATTCACATGTGAAAAGGGGATTTATTTAACCCTTTGAAACTAAAGGGTCAGAAAAATAATAGTGTCTCAACTTATTTCATAATGAAAAGCACTCACAGGACTGGTCACATATATACTGCTAACACCTAATGGTCATTTTTCAGTCAAGTATGTATAATGCCTATACAATTCTGTGTTTTAAGCTATAGTCTAACTAAAGATGTAAATACCACTGTCTCTCACACTGCCTTTAAGTGGCAAGGTGCCTCCTTAACTATTGGAATAGGACTGAAGATCTGAGTCAATAACAGACATTCGTTCTTCTTCAAGGACACACAGCTGGAAAGAATAAATAGAAAGTGGCAACACAATATTCTTCAGAAGATTCCACTATCTTCTTAGGGCACGTCTCTGTGGATTCTACATGGCCTTCTATAACTCAAGAGACCTAGAATCATCAGGCTGCAATGGAAGAATTTCTCATTCATACAACCTGGGGAAACACTGATGAGTTTGTTTCTTAGGATGGAAATGTAACACCAAAGAGCATTAAGAAAAGTCAGTATAGTCCACTCCTTTAATTAAAAAAACAAACAAACAAACAAAAACAAAACAAAAAAAACCCAAAAACCCCAACAACCCAACCACAAAAGAATATAGAAGGTGGATTCATTTAAAAATGTAAGTTTGTTAAATAAGACTTACAGAAATAAGGAAGCAAAACAACAAAACCAAACAACAAAAAGGTCCAGATCTTAAACCTTTTAAAATTATGATGGAGTTAAATCACTGAGAAACTGGCCAAAAGAATTTGGAAGAATAATTGAAGTAAAGTAGTGCATCAAGAGTATGCCAACTTTAAATTGCAGTTTTTTAAAAACAATTCCCTCTAAACAAGTTATTCCATGCCTGCTTACTGAAGTGTTGTGAACTTAAGTCTTTCTCTGATGCAGTAACTAGGAACTTTCAGGGGCTGTGCCCAGGCCAAAATGAAACACTGTTCTGACATCTGCAGCAAGTCCTATAAACTACTTTCCAAAGATTTACTTCTTCCAAGAGCAGCAGCTGACAGTCTCCCCTTGGGTTCTGCTACTGCAGACAGTGACTGCTAAGGGAAAGCTAAATCACTAGTAACTGATATGACCAATTGTTGATTTTAGTAAATTCTGAGGCTAGAGCTTCTGTACAATTTCAGTAAAATGAACTGTGATCTTGTTAGCTGAGGATCTCACTAAATAATATTAAGAAATTAGATCATGTGATTTCTGCCCTCCTCCCATCCCGTTTACCTATTTTTTTGTAATAGACCCGTATGTTTCTAGAGAAGCTAAAATGCATTTACAACCAACAGTGCCTAAAACTGTAAGACCAAACATAAGCAACACCAAGAATTGAGAGATGTTTTCAAGAGCATGTACGTTTTATGACAAATTCACATGATATGTAAATTCAAAGTAAAAACCTGAGAGTGCATTTAAACATATAAACATTTTAGTTTACCACATGTCCAAAAAGATCTGCAAAATTAGCAAAAAAAAGTAATAAAAAGACTAAGAAACAGAGCTTAGAAACCTACATGAAGATCACTACTGGCCTACAAATTCATCCATCTTAACTTTCCTGGCTGTAAATACCATACACCTTGCAGACAGAAGCCACTACTCTGTGCCTCTGGAGATGATGAGTTACTTTGTCTCCCACTGTGGGAATTCTCCCTGTCCCAGCTGAAGCAGAAGGCATTTGCTACCTGGAGGAACTGACAGCCCCACACATCCATTTTATGTATCTGTTACTGCAGAACTGAAGGCACTGATGAAGAAAACAGGAGAAACTGTGAGTGCTGTAGGAGATCTAAACAAGTCAGCATGTAACATGAAGTCTGGCTCAGTTCACAGCCATGTAATTGCTTTGCCAATACACCAGTAGTTAAATAGTTGAAGAAATTTGTCTGGAGACATGCTAAGCATCTCAGTCAATTTTCAAGTCACTTAGAAATCTCTCCTAAGGCACTGAAAATTCAGCCAGACATGGAAGAGACCGAAGTGGTTACACAGTCATCCATTAATGCTTTTCTGGTATATCTGGGGGAAAGACAAACAACACCAAAGAAGGCACACACAGGCAATAAAAAACCAAAACCCCCAGACAAACAAACAAACAAAAAACCCTGCTAATGCCTTTTTTTTTTTTTTCAGTGAGATGATGTTTTCATGGCTTTTCTTGGTGATCCATCGATATCAGACAGATGAATGGAAATCCATCAGCTCACCTGGTGGTTCTCAACGTGGCTCTCAGGGATGAAAAGCCTCAACAGAGTAGGGCCAGCTTTACTACTGGAATGGGATGCTGCACCTGTACACTGCTTTTTAACCTGCATTAGTGGTAACTGTTATGCTCTGCTACTGGGAAAAAAAAAAAAAAAAATATATATATATATATATATATATATATATATATATATATATTGTGGCTGTATTCATGTTATGGGGCATCTGATCAATAATTTGGCAATCCTCCTGAGCTGTCAGGATTTAGATTTCCATCTATCCACCAACAAGCCCTTCTTTTGGTTATAACTATTACAGAATGTTCCCCAGCTCTGAACTGGATTACTTAACTTAAAATTAATGTCTGAATTTAATCTTATAGTCAAAGACTAATATAGCAACCTCTCTTCATTTTTATAAGAATCCAAACATGATCTCACAGAATTACATGCAAAATATCTAGATGAAGAAGACACTCTTGAATCCTGCATACAGATGAAAAAAAGGTACAAACACCAAATTTTACATTAAAAGACAATCTGTAATTTTGATTTAGAACTCATAAATAAATACAATTCAGAAAAAAAAACCACAACAACAAAACAACCAACAAAACAAAACAACCAACCCTGTTTTAGCTAAAAAAGAAACAGATCCGCCTCACGTGCATCTTTTTTCTCAAAGTTCAGGATGCCTTGTACAGCTTACCAGTAGCTTCTACACTTAACTGTTTATACCTGAAGACCTACCAAGCTTTTTCCATACTTTTCAGGGCTAAAAATAACTATTTTGTTATAAAGGGCTTAAAACTCAGGCTGTAAAATACCTACCCACCCAGCTCAGCACTGCAGTGGTGGTCATAGCATGCTGAATGCCTATTCCTTCATATCATCTGTCTGGCTTTTACAACACATCCTGAACCCTTTCTCTTGAACCCTTCTCTGGGACAAAGCTGGTCCCACAAAGTGCACCTGTTTTCTACATGTATTTCCAGTCACAGGGAAGGATGAGATCTGCTGCTCATGTACAGGTGGGTTAATGCAAACCAAACCTCTAGCTAGAAGACATCAAACACCTCTTGATCTAGATCTATCCTTCAAAAAAGGAGATAAGTTGCGATGATTCTCCTGGTATTAAATCCCAAAGTTCTTCCTTATGGGCCAAATCAATGCAGACAGCAGCCTTTGCACTACAAGGTCAAACATCTCTAAGACAAGAAATAGATGGCCTCAGGGAGTGCATAGAATAGCTTCCCACATGGCCTTAACCCTGCTCTCTTGCTCTGTCTTGTTCAAACTATGTTCCAAATCACTTTCCGTTGCCATGTTTATTTTTTAATATTTCCCTTTCAACACTTTTCTACCACTGAATATTGATATGTTGAACATTTTCAGATATTTTCATCTACATATTTCCAGAGAACCTCATTTTACCTCTTGCCCATATTTCTGAACCCTTTCTGTCCTTTTGTATTATAACCTACTCCATATTTGTTGAATATCCTGATTTTATGACCATCTGAGAATGTAATTAATGTCGTCTTCAATCTTTCTACTAGATCCCTAGTAAATGTCTTACATTTAGTTTTACTGCAGATCCTAGAAGCACCTAGCTGCCACCTTCCTTAAACTCAATGTTTTATCACTACCCTTTACTGTCCTTACAATTACTTTTTAATGCGGTCAACAATTTGCTCATGGAGTAATATTAACTAAATTTTGTCAAGTATATTACTAAATTCTTTCTTAAAAGCTTACATTACATGAAACAGTATTCCCCCGAAATCTTTAAATAAAAGTTTTCTAGCCTGACATACTTTGTTGTTCCTGGTTCTTTACCATAATAACTTTATCCAGTATTTGTCCCATTACAATTCTGTCCAAAGATATGAAGTTATATGAACACAGGTCTCCCACATAAAATTCATGTTCAGTCTGCTGAGAGAAACTGACCAAATAAAATCCAGGATCAACTATTTACAGCCAGAGAGAAGCAAAGTGGCTCTCCCAAGAGCTGATGCTCTGCACAGAACACAGGGGCAAAAAAGTAATCCGATCAGTCATAAGAAAACACTATGATACCACATAATTTCATGGGCACTTGTGAGAGGGGCAAAATGAGGGTGCAAGGTGGTAAGCATACCAAAAGAACTCTGCTACTGACCTTTCTTTCTTAAAAACTTCCACAGCCTTTCTGGCCAGCTACCACATGGAATGCCAGCTGGTTGCTCCTCAGCCCCACACAGCTCACAGACTATTCAAGTACCTCACTAATCTGGGAACTTGGTCAAGCATGAGGTGGCACAGGGGTTTCCACCAAATGTAAATTGGAAGGACCAAAAACAATCTGATGATGGAGGCTGACACCACCAATACAGCCCTGAGAGTGAACTTCACACCAGCACTGCATCGAAGCACAGCCAGAACTCTGGGGATCTCCCAAATGCAACTCTTGTAAATGTTGCAATCCACAAATCTTGGCCTACTAAGAAATGAACCATAGACCTTGCACCTCTTGGTCACACAAGGATTTGAGTATTTAGCTCAAAGTTCAATCATACTTAAGACAGAGCTTTTGGTTGGTCCTCTGAAAAGTTTTCTCTTCCAATCACTTCACAGCACACTCGGTCAAGCATGGATAGAGGTGCCTACACAACTGTTCTTTTACACAGATTTACTTTTAGCAAAACGTTATTATTTCTGCTCCTCTGCTTCTTTCCACAGCCTGTCTTCCTTGAACCTCCTTACGTCAGACTTCCAGGGGGACTGCAGAAGAGGAAGGAGAAAAGTCCAAGCACCCAAGTTGGGTGGGAATAGCATCCTGGGGTGATGCTACAAGATAGGCAGTGTTCCATCAGGGACAGGAGAGTAGAGGACAGTATTAGAACAGTTGGAATCGAAGGCCTTTTCCTCTGACTATATCCACCTTCTATAGAAGCAAGAGTCAGTGCAAGCAGATTCACCTTTCAGCAAGTGATCTCTGTGGCATCCTAGCTAAGAGGTTCTCAGAGAAATAATGTCAACAAAGGACCCTGAGGGCAAGGCAACACAGGGAGAAATGTTTGATTACCGGTGCCTGAACAGAAAGTCTAAACTTTGGATAAAGAAGGTAAATGGAAGCTGAAATGTATGAACCAGAATCTCTGAAGCTAACAATACAATTCTTTGAACAAATTTCTATTATGAATATATAAACTGATATATATAGAGGTACATAATTTGAATAAATTCTAAAACTGACCTCTATGTCATTCTAATAGGAAGCCACTGGGCCTGCTACCTTTCCTCTGGTTTGTATCAAAATCCCTATCTCTAACTATGAGTTCGAAAACTCCACAAAACATCAGTTTTTTAGTATGTGCGCTTATGAGCTTGAATTAAGACAACGGAAGCTGCAGAACTGTCACCTTGAAAGATACTTTCAGAAATAAGTTGCACAAGCATATATCAAGAATAACTTAGAACAGCAGTTGAAACTGTTACTTATTTACTACTGGAGACCTATTTCAGTTTCCACTTCTGAGCCCAGATTCAAACTACAATTGGTAAAATTCACTCAGGTTATGACCCTTTGTACAAATATTATTTTCCTTTGATTGTGACCATGTGTTTGGGAACAATACTTATGTCTGCATATACTTTATGATTAGGAAAATGGACTGGATGATTTCTAGCATTTTCTTCCAGACCTATCTTTTAAAATGCTATGACAGCTGCTCATTTTAGAAAACAGTTGAAACAATTACTCTGAAACATTTTACAAAGTTCAGTTGACAAATGACATATAAATGACATAAATGGTTAACCTGAGGTATCAGAAATTTAACGTGTTTCTTGGCATTTTTTCGGCTTATTTATTATGCACAAACTTCTTTTACTCAGATGCCAGTCTGAGTAAACCTAAGTTAAACTTGACTTAAAATAGCAATATTCTCTTCATATTAACTCATGTCTTAATATCCATTTATTTTCCTTATAAATCTCAACATCTGCTTAGATTATGTAACACAATCAGTTATTCCGCAAAGCACTCTGGATTTAATGCTTTCCCTGATTTTAAAAAGTAAATGACTTCTAGAAATATTTTACTTATGATTAGCAAAAACTTATCAAATCTACATTTAAAGCTTCTGATCAACTGAAGAGACCAACAGAAGAGAAATTAGCAAAGCATTAATTTCTTGTTAACGTATTTGCTACAAAGAAAAACTTCAACACCTTCCTGTGTCAGAAATTATATTCTATTTATAATAGAATGATATAGAAATAATATAGGATGAATAATAATTAGCCTCTAAACTACATTCTGATTCTATTTTCAAACCAAGCCTTGATAATTAAACAATCTGCAGCAGAACTACAAAAGAACAGAAGTGGCTGTGGCAGGCTTAAGTCTAAGCACTGAGTTTCTAATGCAGCCAATTTTTAAAATAAATTTTCTGTGTAAGAAAAAAAATAAAAAAAAGTCAGAAGTCTAAGATTTGATGAAACAACCAGGAAATGAAGCTTACCTCCAAAGGAAATAAAACTTGCTGCCCAGATTAGATACTTTGAAAGCAATGGAAAAAGCTAAAAGCAGCGGCAAAAGCTAAAAGCAACCAGTTTCATGTCAGTCTGTCAGAAAGACCACAGAGAAATGAACGTGTAGCAGGAGAGGTGTCAAGGTATAATCAGTATACATTTAAGATGGAAAGCAAGAATCAAAAACTTAAACTGCTGAAAGGGCAACTGCCACATGAGATTTTTATCTTTAATAAGTTTCCTCTACAAAACAGTGTGGAAGATCTATTACACCATGAGTTATGATGCTATCTGTGAATTAGATTGCTGATGGATCAGGCAACATGGGAGTAAACAGCACAGTGGGAATACAACCCTCTAAGCAAATACACAGGTCTGGTGGTAAAACAAATCTTCAGGTCAACATAAAAAATACCCCCCCACACACACACGCACGCACGCACACACACATGGAGCAAAGGGAGTCTGGTTTTGATATGAATGGATTTTTCAGAACCTGCAAAATGTTGGAGGAAAATCATCTAGAAATTTGTTCAGCTAACTCCAACAGCTCTTTCATAGGGAAGATAAACGCAAGAAGGCTGAGCACTATAGTACACGGTACCATCTAAAAGAGATACATATAAAAAGTATTAGGGTGAAAAAACCCAACATCATTTAATGCAAGGACTAGCACCTTTAATCCAACATAGAGATTATATCCTAAGGGATGATATCAAGCATTCATCAGAAACCAGCCTCATAAATACTTTTGGAAGTTGCTGTCTATGTTAGAGAAAATGCACCCAGCAGCTGATGTGAATTGCATTTTTATTGAGTTTTTTGGGGTTTTTTTTGTTTTGTTTTTTTTTCACCAGCAGTATACCAACAAAGAATATTTTTAGAACTATTCACAACCTCCCTTATATAGAATCCTACTCCTGTTTCTGTCAAAAATCCATTCCCAGACACAAGGACATTGCAATGCATCACTATACAAGGGTATGCTCAATCTGTTTAGCAGCAAAGCACCCAAACTCGGTGTTCATTCTGTTTAATGTTTCAGCATTAGCACAGAGAAGAAACAACCTTTCATTGCACTAGCTGAGAGACCATACTGAACTGCATCATGTGCATGTAATGGTAATTCTGTCATTTTTCTACAGTTGCATAATGCATAATGATCTACACTCCTTTTTTTTTTTTTTAAGAAAACAGATTAAAAAGAAACTGAGAAGTAGAAGAGCAAGGCATATTAGTTGAAAAATAATTAGATCATATTAATAGTCTATAATCCAAAATAACATAATACACAGGGGAAGAAACCTATCTAACCTTGGCCCTTTATCTTCCTTATACCTGAGGAGATGCACTGATGCAAGGCACAGTAACATCCAGAAGACTGTTGTTCTCTTCTGACTGTTCCAAAAGCCACAACAACCATTCCCAACCCTGATCCTGATGGATCCTGATCCATTTACACAAATGAATTAGCAGTCTTTCATTGCCTGTCTCCCTCTTTGTTTTAGCAATGCATATGCCTCATTAGAAATCCAGTCCATATTTCTATGGTTTTTAAATGCACAGTGACAAAAATAAGGCAACTATAGCATGCGTGCACAGCAGGCAGCATCCAAGGGTCATACCTTTACTGCATTAATCATTATGGTCTAGTGGGAGGTGTCCCTGGACATGCCGGGGGGTTGGAACCAGATGATATTTCAGGCCCCTTCCAACCCAAACCATTCTATGATTTTATGTTTCTATGATTATTGCCATTTTGACTCCAGACCTGTTTTTGAAAAATAGTGGTAAAATACAGTGGGTATATTTAACAAAAAAATGGATGCACTATCATTTCCTCTCACTGACTTCAAACTGCAAGAATTCAGATTCTAGCTGAAGAATGTCTGCCTCCTGAGGTAGGAACTAAATGACCTTTTACATCACCTTAAAAAAGTAGCATGTGCTGTTATGCTGCATTTGACCTATTTTCATTTAAAAAACAAAGAGTCATAGAATGGTTTGGGTTGGAAGTGGCCTCAATGATCATCTGCTTCCAACCCCCTGCCATGGGCAGGGACATGTCCCACTGGACCAGGTTGCTAAAAGCCCCATCCAGGGAGGGGAACCGTCAGGTTCCCTGGGCAACCCGCTCCAGTGCCTCACCACGCTCAGAGTGAAGAATTTCTTCCTAGTCTAAACTGACCCTCTTTCAGCTTAAATCCATTCCCCCTTGTCCTATCCCTACATGTCCTTGTAAAAAGTCCCTCTCCATTTTTATATGACATTAAAATCAAGTACAAAAAAGAAACTAGAATAGATAGTAAAATTACCATTATTACATCCTCACATACCAGTTATTTGCTGAAGATTTGTCACAATAAGCCCGTTCCTGTAACTCCAGGTACAGTTAATTTAAATATTTACAAGGGAAATGGACTGGGTCACCCATGCAGCAACATGAGGCAAGGCTAATGTCCTTCTTACAGGACCAAGTCAAGTGACCATGCTAAATAACATAATTTTTCAGGACCTCTCAGGACCATTCGCTGCAGTGTATTTCAA
The DNA here is from genome assembly GCF_036169615.1 of Heliangelus exortis. Lineage (NCBI taxonomy): Eukaryota > Metazoa > Chordata > Aves > Apodiformes > Trochilidae > Heliangelus > Heliangelus exortis. Next base: position 92,839,662 of record NC_092423.1, read on the forward strand.
ATAACCCCCCCCAAATTAAAGCACCTTTCCAGTCACATCAATTGCATCACATTTGAAGAGAAATACTCAAGCTGTCAGGAAAATAAGATATCAGTCTACAGAGGCAGTACTAGTAAATACTGACCTAACAAAAGTGTAACAGCTATGAACGGTGCATCTTGCACACCAAGATGCAGAAAGGCATCATCATTGATGACATCTACGTAACACATGCAAGCCTGCAAACAGGCAAACAGAAAAAAAAAAAGAGAGTATAAGAATTTTACATGTATTTTTTTGATAAATCATTTCTCTCTGGGACTAATATGCACCTGAAATAAGATGTGCACCAAAGCGCTGTCTACCAAAATTATATGTTTTTTTTAAAATTATATATAATGTATTATTTTGTCAGAGAAACCGTTTATAAGGCAATGAATCAGGACTTCCAGCTACTCAAAAACTGGTTTGGTGATTCAGCATTATAAGGTTGGGAAACTTATATAAGGATTTTTTTTTTTTCCATTCTCAAGCCATGACTACATTAATGGTACAGCAAAAATGAAGCTGTGGGAAAATTAATGATTATGCATTTTGTCATGGTTTCTTCTTTTTTCTTTTTTTTTTCTTAATTTTTTTTAAGTGTATGAGAATGAAGAATCACAAAAGCTACTAAATAACACTTCCTGAATGTCCATTGTTTTTCCCAGTAAATACAGGGACATAAAAATAATAGCGAAATGGACTAACCAGAGAACCTCTGTCTACAGAACAAAATCAGTAACAAATTGACAGCAACTGGGTTGGTGATGTACAGAGCCTGGCCCCCTCTGCTGTCTAGTTTGTGCTTCTTCTAAAATGTTCCTAGTAAACCTATAGACTAAAAGAATCATGGTTTTGTGTTTGTGAATGCTTTTCTCTGACTGAGACCCTGACAGACAACACTGACAATTCTTATAGAGCCTAAAATAACAATGTTTTAGATCTGGAAAAGACAAGGTTTGGAAAGGAAAAAGGAAACCAAAGAGGTTAAAAATATTAAAAATTATTCACCCATAGTATTAAACACTTTCATACCCTTAAATCTAAAAAAAATCCATATGTATAAGTGTGAATCAAAATTTTGTACAAAATCTGAGAAAATCTTTTCAGTGACTAAACATTCTAAACCAGAGACAAGATGTAGGTACACACAAGTATGTCACAAAGCAGAGACATATAACATAGGACTTAAAAGTAAAACCAAAACCAAAAGAACAACTAAATTTAATAGACTTTTGCAATATGTAAGTTATATTTTGATCAAAAATTTAAATGTAGTATATATTCAATATGCCTTAAATAATACCGATCTCTTACTATACTAGAATTCTTCCTTAAACTATTCTACTGTAAATTGTAGTATGTTCATTACAGTTCAAGGCTCATTATGCTCCCTTAAAGCTTCTTTCACAGAGGGTCAGAATATTACAGCAACAAGGAAGAAAAAAAATGTGCTGTTTGCATGGCTTTGTCCCTTGTGAACAATGTCCCAAGTTCTCCTCTTAGATCCCACACTCTTGGGACATAGATCATTCCCCTCTGACACACATCAATACCAACTTTAGTTTCTTGCTCAGTCCATTGGCTTCTCCCTTCTCTGTTTGCCTAGAGCAGCCTGCTCATGCACATTAGCAAAGAATAAAAGATGTACACCACAGAGGTTACAGCATTTGTTAAAACTGCCTGTGTAAAATTAGTCACAGTCAACAATATTAATTAAAAACAGAGCAAAAAGAATGAAATAATTTCCATGAGATATCTGATTCATACTTCTCAATAGCTAGACTGGAGAACTAAGTCAAGATCAAAGGTAAAATAAAATCTTTGATAGCCAGCTTATAGTGTATTTGAGGCCTTTGTCTAAACTCTGCCAAGATTGAGCCTTCACAAAATGTTTTTATGGGAAGCAGAATTTTAACTCAAAACCATTCACTGAAATTATATGGAACACAAACCAAAAGAACTGCAGTCGGAGCAGAGCTGAACCTAACCTGGAAACAAAACTAAAAGTCTACTGGATTGACTCCCTGTACAGCTCTACTTTTAGCTCAGTTACAGAGAAATAAAGGAAAAAAGGAAGCCTTTCATCCCTTGTAAGGAACTCCCTTCCTGCGAAATTATTTGGTAAATCTCTCCAGATCTTAGTGCTTGTGTTACACCCAGAAGAGCTTCTGTCTCTGGCTGGATCAGAAGCCATAATGGAAGAAAGATGTATGATCTTCACCTTCTCTCCCTTTAACATCCCTGTCCCTCAGATTAGCATTTCAAAAGCCCACCAAATGTGGTTTTTTTCCAATATGGTGACCAGCTGTTTAGTTGGATTGTTTGCTACACAGGGTCCTGCTGCTCATGAGTCCTGTTGCAAATTCCCACTCACTCAACTCTGCTGCACACCAAAATAGGTAGCACACAACACCAAGGTCACTTCATGAAGCCAGCTCACTATTATAAAGAATCTGGGTTTAATGTTGGGTGGTGTCCCACTGATGTTGAAAGATAATATTTCCATCCTTTTTGTAGTCTCTCAGTTTCAGCAGTTTTGAACACAATCTATTCATTTAAGTGAGCTAAGTTTAAAAGGAGACTCCAGAAATGCTGAAAAGTTCTCAGATTTAGATAAATAGAAATAATTTCTTAACTTTTATAATCAACAACTTCCCTTAGCAAGCATAGAGCTCACCATCTCATCTTGCACTTCCCTCAAAGCTGAGGCTTGCACTCACCTTCACTAGTCAGGCTCTGCTGCTAAGACAGCTCCTCTGTCTACCAACTCCCTTGACATGATGGCAACTGTGACAGTTTTTTTCACATTACTCCAATAAAAGAAAAAAAAATCGCTATAGTTGTATTTACAATGCTTCACAAGCTCTCATCAGCCCCTCTGAAGTTTTACTGCACTTCATAGATGGAAGGAAAATCAGATACAAAAAGGCTAATGACCAACCCACTCAGATGACTACCACTGGAGGTGAAAATGCAACAGCAGTGGAATTCAAACTCCTTTTCTACACCCAAAACATCTCATTTGCCATGAGGGAAACTTGAAGAACAGTGAAGTCTGGTTGGAGGAAGGAATACTTCTTTACAAAACAGAGGAACATAGAAAATATTTTAGCATTAAATTAATTTGTAATATGTGAGCCAAAACTGCATATACTTCTAAGTGCATTTTATTCTACACACAAGTTTTTCCTGCATTCCTATGGAAAATCAAAATGAAGAAAATGCAGTTTTCACCTCCTTGCATCTGGGTGATGCCAACCTATGGCAAGACATGTAAGAGCTTACTGACCTTAGCTTCATCTTAATGAAAACTACCAATGCTGTCTCTTTACTTTGATACTACTGATAGATAACTTGCACTCAATATATTCCTATCAATAAATAATTTTTTTTCAAGAAAGGTACAATACAATAAGTATATAGACTAAATTTCAACAGATTTGTCCCTCCCGAAGTCACTCTGTCAGAAGTCCAGGCTTTTGGTGAGCAGTAAAAGCACCATGATATACCAGGAGTTAGTCTATAGATCTGTCCCACTTTCCCAGCTAATGTGTATGTTTTCTTAGTCAACAAGTGGTTATTGTACATTTTAGTCAGCACTGCACTTACCTACCTTTAAACAGTAAATGCATACTTGAGTATTTTGGTGTTAAGGGTAAAATTCCTATTTTTTTCAACAGGAAGAGAATTTGCACTAATGTAATCATGTTCAAGAGAACAATTATAAACCAAAGAATATTCTTCACCTACAAAGTTCCCATAAACAAATGGAAATATACTGGTAGTTTGGTAATTAAAAGTAACACACAAAAAAAGGGGTGATTTTGGCCAACTTCCAATTTTAGCTTCTAGTTTGGAAAAAAACACAAGTAAGTAAAAAGAAATGAAAAAAATAAAAAATCTTACTGTTCACTTCACACTCAAGAAATGGCTGAATAAACATGCTCAAATTAAAAAAAAATACAAACATCCCTTGTGAACGGATTTGTAATATATGAAAGCTGTCCCCCCAAAGTTTGAGCTTTCATAAATTTTTGATTGTATGGATTCAGACAGTTATAATAGATGCTGTTTCATAACAATCATATTATCATATATAAACAAACATATATATATTTATATCACATTATTCAGAACCTACAAATTCTTTTTCCTTAAGCAACATCAAGGACTTTGTCAGGTATGTTTTCATCAAGGTCATACATACAATGTTTTGCATTTGCATAATATTACTGATAAAGGAACGCTGTTTGAATGAATTGCACTCTAATGTTACCTGCTTTATAGAAACTTTTTCTGTAAACATACTGTTGACCCTTTATAACACCCCTCTCTAGTGGAAGACTGATCAACATTTCCTATACTTTTATTATGTACACCAGATCCTTTGGATTTTTTTACCATGTGCTGTGAATTAGCATTAAAACTGATGTACAGTGTGTGCTGCAGAATTTTCATCCTGCGTAAATTTAGCCATGTTCTTTATTTTACTCTTATTATGAATTCTCAGAAGTCACTATGACATATGTTTTGAATGTAGATTACCAGAGTAGGCACTTCATGTATTTCAGAGGACATGGGAAACCTATTCTTGACAAACAGTAGCACATATATAACTTAATGTTTAAAATATGTTGTCTAATTAGTTTTACTTAACAAGCAAAATTATGCTTCACTGATTATTCCAATCCAAATAATACTTTCTATCGTAACCCTATTATAAACCCAATTTTTTTTTTAAAAATATTCTTATTTTTTAAATTTGATGCTTCGAATGACACTGAAAGCACAAATGCCTTCAGATCTGCTCTTCTTGTATGAACAACTTATTTGAAATAATAATTTGGTATCTAATTCTCAAACTGTATGACAATGGTACAGCATGCTTCTTTACCTAACATGAGCATAACACAGGTTACATGAAGAAGCTTTACATTAGATTTAATGGTATGTCTGACAGTAATAATTTCATTCATCTGACATTGAGCAGAACTTTTTCATTAATTACTGTTTTTACTTCGCATATGCTGCTAAAAGTTATTTCACTCTATTGTATTTCCTTATACCATTTTTATTTCAGCTCTTACTCAATCCCTCAAAAATTGAAGGAAAAGTCTAAATTGATTTTTAATTTATTGCTTCATGAATTTTGCCCTGATAACTTTATGTATATCCTATATTCCTTGTCCACGAAAAGGGAGATTCAGAGTAAAAACAAAGAATTACTGTAGCATCCAAAAAATCAGGTAAGGGCTACATTTAATAGTATGCTTATGTTCCAGTCTGCTGCTCAACAATTTGCATTGAAATGGCTGCTAGGTATTTACCTCTGCTGATGTTTTTCCTATAAAATGGGAGAATAGGAATCAGACTGTACTGACAAGTCAAAAGTAAATTCTAAGATCAAAAATATAAAATTATTATGAGTATGCTACAAATTTAATTATTTTACTTAATATAGAATAATAGCTGTTAATCAAAATTGAGAAATATAAATCTAAGTAGAATTCTGCACTGACGGAGCATTAAGTAAGAGACATTCATAATTAAGCTTTCGTTTTACAGCAGCATTTAAACAGACTTATGTGAGAGCTCTATCAAAGTAGGTAACCACGCTCCAAATACAGAAATCTGTTTCATCATTTGTAGTTTTTATCACATCGTATAGCATAACTTTCACATGAGAACAAAGGTCATTTTAAACCAAACTGTTGTTCTAAGGTAACTTTTAATTTGAGAACCAAATGTAAATTGCTATGGTGAATGCACATTAGGTCACTAAAACAACGGTAGCTAAACTCAGATGTGACCTAGCAACCCAGGTGTTCAGGAAAAGTGCTGTTAACAGTAAGGATTGATGATCTAATCAAACTGTCACACTCAGATCCTCAGCAGGGTGGTTGGAGGGGAGGTGGAGGAGGATAATGTTCAGAAAGCAAGCACATGCTTAGTGTTACTTTAAATTGATGCTGACATTTTCAATTGTAAAAAGAAATTTTTTCCTAAGTAATATAGGAAACAACTCTCATAACCTTCCGGAGGATATCAGATAATCAGAGAGCTTGTTTTGCAAAAGCCAACTTCTCAGATGTGTGACTTTATGAAATACGAACTATCAGACACTGTAGAGATTCAAGATGATAGCAAGTATTTTAATGCTTTTCTTTCACTTAGATAGATCGAAACTATTTAGCTAGATCTGTGCATGTGCACTTGCTATGTATGTATCACAAAGAATGACATATGTATATGTCATAAAGCAAAATAACTAATAAGCCAAGCTATATGTGCTGGTACCTCAATGTATTCTGCCCTCATGCTGTCTCTTGACTATACCAATAAGGACTTGGGAAAGTGCCATGCAAAAATGTCAACAAGTAAGTAAAGAAGAACAAATCTCAGTGGTCTGAGAGACTGGTTCTCCATCACACTTTTAGTATTAACATCTGCCTATGTTCAGAGTGCTTAAAATTTGAGGAATACAGGATTCCCTCATTGTAGAAGTAAAATATTATTCCCTTAAGTGAGTTTACCTATGAGTTACGAAGTCAAACCTAGTAATACATGGGTAACAGCAACTTTAAAATCAGAAGAACTCATTTCCTTTTTCCATCAATGTCTAGAAGGAAGCCAGCTTAATTTGTTAGAAATTGGGCAACTATATTGCTTCAGTCACAAGCAGCAGCAATTTTCTGCATGAGGTTCTGAGGTGGGCATCCATTTACAGCAGCGTGTCATCTTGACTCCCCACCTGGAAAACAATGCTTTGTTGATGGTGAACTTGCATGGAAACTTGCAGAAAGCCAAGAGGAGGTTTAGGCTTTTGGAGTCTCTATCTTGACCTTGTTGGAGTTACCCATGGCAATCAACAAAAATAAGGCCATAGACCTGAAATTCTAGAAATCATCTCTCAACTGTCTGCAGTGAGCTATGTATTATTTAAATGGTACAAAAGCAAGAATTCATTTTATGAGGTGCACGGCCAGTGAGCCACAGGTGTCCAAACACAAGCGGTTTAAATATGATAAGTGAGAGTGAGGTTTTCTTATGTAAAACCATGCATCTGTTTTGTGTTTACACTTTTATTTGACTTGCAGCTCTAGAGATAGTAAAGCTAAACATCATTCTGTATGAAGCAATCTACAAAACTATATAAGCATAATGAAGATACCGAGGAGTCTTAAAATCACAAATTTCAGACATATAATATATGGAAAGATTAAAGCCTTAGGGGAAGGAACAATAAAAATAAAGAAATAAACCAACTGCAAAAAAAAAAAAAACAACAAAACCTCAGCGATGCATGTTCTCTCACTTGTGTGCTGTACTGGTAAAATTTCCAGAAATTATTTGGTTGAAAAAAAAAAAGAAAGATCCTCGATAAGTACCAACGATAATTTTTTTTTTTTCCCCCTGTAGCTGTTGCATTCCTTCCACCTGCAGTTATTTTACTGGCACACCCAGGTATACAAAAGAATTATGTATCTAGTATATTGCTTTTATGTTTAAATATTAAGACTTCAGGCAATAAAAATTAGACACAAAATGCGCTATGGGGGAAAAAATTGGAAATCGTAGGATCTGGATGATGTTCAGCAGCAGGAATTTCCTCAAGCTACCCTTTACTGCAAAATTAATTCACATTTCTGGAAGGCTTTCCTATACCCACAGTGTTGGGAATGTTTTGTCCTATGGGGGACTGTTCTAGCAGGATTCAGAATTTACATATTTCTCTATTTTGTTCAGATATTTTCCTCAATAAAGATCATCAAACCTCTGTGCTAAATTTAAAATGAATTACAATTTTGCTGAAGGTTTAATTGCTAAGTAATTTGTTTGAACAGTTTAAACAATTTACAATTTAGTCAACATAAAAATTTGTGGGCAATCATATGGGAAAACTCATAAAACTGCAGCTAAATTCCAAGTAATCAAAGTTTTATAGACTGAAATAGCCTTTAACTAACAAATTATCATTATGATTTGATGTTAACTGCACTGTTATATTTTAATTCATTTAAAAACATAGGAAATGTAAAAAAAACACTATGCCCTTAGACCTAATGTGAATTTTTAAATTTTAATTTATAAGTGTGTACTGTAAAATATTATAAACCCAAACAGTGTACAATAAATAAAGATGTTGGAAGCCTTTTTTGCTGCCAGTCTTTGGGGGAAAAAAACAAATTAGTTGCTGCAGCAGTGGTGGCAAAATTTGAAACAAAGAAAAAAGAAAAAAAAGCAGCTTCTTTAACTACTATAATAATACCATGTATCTTCTTCTGTAGAAGA
>NC_092423.1:92852977-92945477 GCF_036169615.1 Heliangelus exortis
CAGCACATCATTTACTTCCAGTACCTGTGAAAGCCCAGGAAACCCTTATGGCTTCCTTGTGTTCCTTGGGTCAGTCACGGACAGAGAAGAGCACTCAGGCAGCCTGTAACTACACCCACACTTTGGAATTGTATAGCACCAGCCAAGACCTGAACTCCACAGGAAAATACTGCTTTCAAAGGTCAAGTAGGCCTGTAAAACACTGTAAGATTAAACCGGATACTGGGTAAAGCTCCAAACCAATGCTGAAAAACTGAGTCCTTTCCACTCCCCTCCTTCCGTCACAAGGGAAGAATGCTAGATTTTCAACTAGCAAATACTTCAAATAAAAGCTACATTTCCTTCCTTAGGGCTTTTCCAAAGAATGATTCCGTAACTCTCCAAGATCCTTTTTAAGCCAAATGCCGGAAACAATCAATTAAGGTTTTCATTCCCATCCAGTGAAACTTGTAATGTTAGGTTGCAGTTGAAAAGCTTAAAACTATTTGCAAGAAGCAGCAAAAGGTGATGACAAAGCCTGACAGCAAGACTCAGCAAGTTACCCTCCAGTAGTTACAGGTAGGCTCTGCTCTATGTATACATATGTACTACCAACACCTCTACCTGGAAACCTTTCCATCAGATAGTCACTTTATAATTTTTTCTTAACATGGGTAAGCTATTATGATTGCATACAAATCAAAGCATCACAGAAAGTTAGGGGTTGGAAAGGACCTCAGAAGATCATCTAGTCCAACCCCTCCACCTACAACTGTAACTTTTTACCTTGCAGGTACAGGGTAATATTATCCAAAAGAGGCATATCAAATAGTTACTATCAGAAATTTCTCTACTCAAAGAAAGAAGGAAATAATGGTTCAACTAAATAGAAGAGGAATGGACTGATGGACTTCATTCCCTTCTAGTTCTACATTAAAATGTAAGTATTAGGACACTGCAATTTATTAAAAAATATAACAGAATTTACAAAATATCAAACCCCCATTTATTGTTCCTTGCTACTTTTCTTTCAAATCTCAATGATGCCTTCCAATGACACATCTTGCAGTCTTATATATTTTGCAGTAGTTGTACTACACATTAATAGCACCTGATATTCCAAAACTTAAGCTATTTATGCAAGTACACTGACAACACATTCCTTTTTCACTCCTCTTTTTACTTCAAAGCGTCAGTGTAAAAAATACACTAATTTTATAATTATGCTTATAAAAGAAGACCGACATCACTTGAGAAAGCATCTCATACCTATTTAAGCTGCTACTACCTAGTAACAGGCATTTACTTATAGCTGTTGCTCTCAAGTTGAAATAGTTAGGTTTTCCAGGAAATTAAGATGATTTGAAAATCACATGGTCTTCATATGATGCTGAAAGCACTGTAACATTGATTCAATTTTTAAAGCACATGAAAAGCATGCCAGAACAACCTTACCAAAGAATCCGTATTATTAATGACAAAAATTTACAAAAATGCTTCACAACAAATTCCAGTTCAGCACATGGTTGTGCTCCAGGTAACTTTATAGATATAAATGATTCTATTTGACCCATTGGAATTACTCATGTGCAAAAAGTTATTTTAGAGGCAACTCACAATGTAAAATACTTAAGGAAGATGAGGTACTTAAAAAAAGACCAGTAAAAGCCTTTCTCTAGTGTACTTATATAAAAACAGTCTAGAAAGATGTATCAGACAAAGGTCTAGTTAACAATGTCTTATATACTATAAAATGTGTGTTGTACACTAATAACGGTGTTCTGGAAACAAATATCGCTAAAGAATTGTTAAATTTTTTGTTCATATAAAAATGTCTAAGTCCAGAGTTGTGCTTAATCGTGGCAAAATTCAGTCTCACTGATTAATGACAAAGTGGTTTTAGTTTTACTTCCTTGCTCATATTTTGTGTGTATGTATCTTAAACTCAACAGTGAAACACCTCTGTTCTGTGTTTTGCCACAATTGACACCTCAGTAACATAACAATGTAACAGAAATTAGAAGTTGGCACCATTAACACTACTGATGCATTCACCTTGTCCTCAACCACAGTCTCCTAGACACAATAAAGGTGTAGCCAAAGATTTATCCTACCAATAACATGTAGTTATAGGTCCCATGAAGATTACTGACACTGAAGCAGCAAATATGTACTGTCCTTGGGCTTCACAGATAACATGCCAGTTTTGAGACACATTCAAGTTGAAAATAAATCAGTATCACAGTTCCAATAACAGGAAAAAATACCTTGAGGAATTTTTATTTTAAAACATTCCACTTCTGAATTAGCTATTAAGTGGTAATGATCATAATGGACTACGTAGTAGGGGCTTTTTTGTGGCTTAGGTATGCAGACATTTTTTACAAGGCTATTTTTTAAGCTTCTGTGATTATCAGTGACACAGTATTTTTCCCTTAAATGAATTGTGACTTAAAAAAAACAAAAAGCAATACAAAAGATCTTTTAGTAGCAATCTAATTATGAAATACACTTACTTTCTTTATCTGCACATTCAAACACTTCCACAACCTCCAAAACACCTCCCTTTTGTACATACGAAAAGGTAATAGTTTGGGGTTATGCATAGCTAGAGAGAACAAGGTGCACTAGTTCAGTATTGCTTACTAAACTCAAAATGTATTTTTTCTTCCTCTCTCAGAACACTGTCAATGTTTTCACTAGAAATTTCTTTTTGATAAGTCTCGTTAAAAGGGCACCGGTTTCTCAGAGGGTATGGGTTATAGCTATTTTTTTTCAAGCACCCTTTGGAACTTATTTCAATTTTCTGTTTTTGATGATAGTCATGCTGACAACTTTTTTTGGTCCATCAAATTCTGTAGTACAATTACATGAATTTACTTTTAATAAATTACCATCTTTGCATATATCAGTCAAACCATGAAGACTAAACACTTGCAAATAAAATGCATTATTAATTTAATTGTCACAGCCTATTTAGCTAGCTTCTATTAGTATTTGCTATTATATGCAATGTATCAGAGGGCAGAATGAAATTCAAAACATGAAGAATAAACTTATTATATTGTCCTAGAGAAATTAAAAAATCGCAAGCTTGCAAAATTATAATCAAGACATTAACATTTTAAATAGGTAAGAAAACTATGTAACTTAATTTATGATATATTTATACCCGAAGTGATTGTTTAAAATCTTGAAGAAGGATTTCTTTGGTTCCCAAAGCTATTAAAAAGAATCAAACTCATAATAAGAAGAGAAAGGTGGAAAGGAAAGCAACAGTAGTTTGCTATTTACTAGATAGATCATGTGGCTTAAACACCCACCATCACCAATGGGACTACTACTAAAAAATTACGTTGTTGTTCTAGCTCTGCCACTGCTGTTTGATGCTGCCCTCCACTAAGCTGAAGCGTCAGCTAAAAAGATATTGTAGATAAAAAATACTCACAGAATCATCCGGGTTGGAAAGGACCTCTGAGATCATCAAGTCCAACCCTTGATCCACTACTGCCGTGGTTACCAGACCATGGCACTGAGTGCCACATTCAGTCTCTTCTTAAAAACCCCCAGGGATGGAGAATCCACCACCTCCCTGGGCAGCCCATTCCACTGCCTGACCCAGTACTCCAAGGATGGATGAAGAAATTTCAGTGAAAGAGAGTGTGAAGGCACTTGTTTATGGTGGGACTGGAAACAAAGCTGCAACAGCCTGTACAAGCAGCTGGGCTGGGGAGGCTGCAGCCCTGAGCTGGATCCCTGTAGCCAGGGCTACCGGGGCTACGAACCTGCCACCACAGAGAGGGGCAGCAGGGGAGGGAGGTCCTACCCCTCCTCCTCCTCTTCCTCCTTCTCTTCCTACCCTGCTGGTGGGAGAGCCAGAAAGCCTTTGAGGAATACGGGAAGAAATGGGGAAAATGGAAACAGCCATGAGGCTTTCCAAAGAAACACACAAACAAAAGCCAGCAACAACCGATTTAGATTATAGCATGCTCCTTGTTTAGGAATTCATTTCGAGATGATGATCACTAAAAATATGCCTCTCAGGCTAAGATACTATATTTGGAAATCTATTGTGTGTATCCTTTATTGCGCACATATTCACTGGGGTAACGCAAGTTATCTCTACGTTGTATTTATGATGATTACACAGTAAGCACCCCCTTGTAAAAGAACATATTGGTACTGAATGCTTCCAGTTACAAAATAACCCACCAGAGCAAAACATTTTTGTAATTGTTGTGCTATGACAAAAGATAACCAGCATAAACTTTAATATAATATCTGCTTTGATGAAACTGTAATTGTTCTTTCAATGCATCATTCTGTATTTTAGATGAAACAGAACATCTCAAAAGCCTTTAAATAACCACGCGTTAGGGAAATTTCTGGTTAAGCACGTTGTAGAGGAAATCTCATTTACAATATAAGCAACACTTAAGCAGGAGCTTGGTCAAATGTAAGGTGTGTAAGTTACATTAATTTAAAACTCTACTCTTAGGTCACTCGGTGAAGTAAGTGGGATGAACTTGTGAGGAAAGAGTCTCATCAAGTAACATTTCCAGTATCTTTGAAAAGAAATTAAACATGACCTAAAAAGAGTTTAGCAGTGTTCTCCTACAACTCCTAGCTATCATTTATTTTCCTCTTCTTTCATATCAAAAACAGAAAATATTTCTTTACTTATCAAAGCCTACATGGGAAGAATGATTTACAAGGCAGCAACACTTGAATACAATATCAAGCATCCAGCAATCAACACTGCAGGTAGGATAACTCCACATACTTAGACTGAAGGAGAATTTGCAAAACTTTGGCAATCCAAAAACTATTAAGTTTCTAGTTGGCCCATAAATTCAAGAATATAGCAATAGCTATGCCACAATGAGCCTAACAAATCGGAGGCAAAATCTGCAAACATGGTGCTCCTTATTTGGAAAAACATTATTACTTTTTAAACCACATAAAAAATAACCTGCCTGCAAATAAAGTTTAAAACTAAGCAACTGTAAACGGATTGGAAAAAAGGAATTGATTAATTCTTATGTCTCCTAAAACACCAGATCTCTGTTCCTGTGAAGGAACACTGAAGGAACACTGAGGAAACTTTTCTGTGACTTTGACTTTGATGATCAACATAAATCTTGGAAAGTAATTTTCTAAACTTATGAGCATTAAGATCAGCAAGAATCAAACAAACAAAAAAGTAAATGCATTTGGAGAACAGTTGTAAGTATGGAAATTTTGATCATGTCACCTGCCAAAAAAACCAAAACACTCAAAAAAAGTTCAAATTGTACACCTTTTACATAGAACTGCTTTCTACATCAATTTTGCTATTGACACCTGCAGACATGTCATAAGCAATACACTGGAAGAAAACTTACATATGTTAGCTCCCTCTGTCGTTGGAGCTGAGCTTAGAGCCTGGGTGAATTCATTTTGGATAAGCTAAATATTCCAGATAAGGTCTCTTAATATTGTAAAAGTTAAAATGAGAAAGAATTTAAACGTAGTTTACCTTTCTTTGGGTGTGCCCACTCCATGCTTGCCCAGTAAATGAGTATTCAAATGTTTCTTCATCACAAATGCCACCCTGCGAAACAAAGGGAAAACCCAGATTAATTTTTCTTATTAATTTTTAATACAGTATTTTTCTGGTTTAAGCATGCACTTAGGCCTTTTTTATTAAAGACAGACTTTTAAAAAGTCCTGCTAGATGACAACTTAAATATGGAAGTGCATTCTGTAGTAGTTTTTCTGCAGTTTGCAGTAACTTGGCTATATTTCTTATGAATTAAAAATCAAAACCATACATCGCTCATCAAAAACGGAAAACCTGTTTCTGCTTCACTTTGCAAATTAGGACATATTATATAATAGATAATAAAGTCTGTTTCACCTAAATAACATTTTCTCATGTTATAAGATAATACAATTTTATTTACACCTTTCTATTTATTTCAGCCTAACATGCCCATCCTGCACCCGTTCTTCATTCAGTTCCATTTATTTTTTTTTTAATAAGTAATGAAAAATACAGCAAGATCAGATGCTTTAATCACTGGTTATGTCTAGTCAAAATTCATTGTTTTAATTATTTAGAGAGATATACATGGAAACAAATTAATAGCCTTAGTTACTTCATAGCCTTGTGAAAAGAAAAAAAAAAAAAGATGGAAAAGCTGAAACTCATGATCATGAATACACTTTGAGCAAGAATGTTGATCAGATTGGCAAGACATTGTTCAAAGCATCAACAGCAGCAACAAAAAATACTACCTGGAATTACAATTCTACCAAACAAAACACAGATAATTTACTTTAATTTCAGTGACATATGTAATGAAACAGATAGGAGCCTATCAAGTACCATTCTTCTGCTGATAAGACCATAACATCAATTTAATTGTCATGTGACTGCTTCAAACAATTTAGATATCAGACTGAACCTTCAAACTAAAATGGTTCTCTTGATAAGCAAAAATTTTACTGCTGCAACTTTCAGTGTGAAAAGGGCTTGCAAACATTTTTGTTAATTATGTATTACAGCTGTCCTTCATAAAGTTAATTACTAATAGCTGAAAGGCAATAGACTCTATTTGCATATGTACATGAAAGGCATGACATATGCAAAAATATGATTTTAATTAGCATTCCGAGATATGAAGGGCTACAAATCAAACTGGCACATTATAAGATTTTTAATGTTAAACGCTGAATTCATCTGGATGTGTTTGCAGTAATGGACAATGAAAGGACTGTAAAACACGGGTACTATGGTGTGTAGGAGCCACAAAAGCCAAGAGAAGGTACTTTTCCTTTACAAACGTGTTTATGTAGCTTCTCCACATCTGATCTACTTTGAGCACTTTCACATTATTAAAGAGAATCTCTCTTGAGCATCCTTTAAGGTATAAGAATATAATTCTGTCTTGCTTAAATGATAGCAATTTCCTTATTTTTCACAAGAAGACATTAAATACCTTTCCCTACACAATTTATAAGTATGGCATCATAATCATAACAACTGTGAATAATCTATCACACCGTTACCATCATTACTATGCAAGTGTCATCAGAATTATTGTATGTGGGGAAAATAATTATATCAAAAGAAAGAAAAAAAGTGTTCTAATAACAGCACAAGGCATTCAAAACATACTGCCTTTGCTTTTTGATGGAAATACTAATCATTTCCACATAGCCATGAAAGGTACCATACAGATTTTAATTTAGTAACACTTTTATTTCCTGTTACAAACATCCATTCTCCCTCTTCTCTAAAAGAAAAATAAAACCAGAGATATCACTGTGAATGGCTAACGTGCAAGCAACGTTGTAAAGGCATACTTTGTTATTCACATGGAATATAAAGATCCCAACCAGCTACACAGTATTTCTAGGGAAGTTTTTTGGTTTTAATTCTGAGCCTGTGTACTTGAAGCTGAACATTTCTTATACCACACAACCACGGGGGTACAGTCAGACCTTTCCACAAAATCAAAGACAAAGGCCTTGTTAATAATGGGAAACAATTAATCTCACAGTAGCTGCCAGCCCTGTTGTATCTAGGTTCTAAGTAAGAATTTTGCTCCCATTACAAAGCACAAAGAAAACGGGCTGACTCAGTAAAGTGTCTCAGCACCTCCTGACATTTTCAGCTTGTAATGTAAGGCTGGAAGACTTAGGTCTTGCGGAGCACAGAATGCTTCCCTGCAAGCCTGGAGTGCCCAGGAACAGCTCCCCACGTTACAGATTCAGACCTTAAAAAGTAAGAGCAAAGTTCCTGTTTTCCTAAGAAACTGAGAATAAGATAATAAATATTACTGACAGACAAAAACATTCTGTATTGAATCAAAAGATTGCTTTCCTTTGAATTGAGGAAAAGTCTAAACATTTTATTTTGGATGATGATTTTGAGGGCAACTTGAAAACAAAAAAAAAAAAAAAAAAAAAGGCAGACATGAGAACATGAGAACTGTTCAGAGTACGTTTAACAAATACTGCAGGCAGATTTAAGAGAAATGGTAGTGGTGTTTGCTGGCTTTAAAAATCAAACACAAAGTGTTTTCTATACATTGTTAACACCAGGTTTCTAAGCAATTACTGTTTCAGATGTCAAAAAATACTGGGCTTATCTATACCAACAACTTACCTCTGCTGACTTAAATCAGTTATTCCTAAGATAATGCCAGAATTTAATAGACAGACATGACTGAGCCTTGATCTTTTCAAATGAATCTTAAGGGAAGTCTGGCTGCCACCAGTAAGGACTCAAGGAGTGAACGCTTTCAAAATATGCTGCTTTAATAAATCTTCAAATCAAAGCTAATCTTTCTGTCAGTGGCAGTAAGCACCAATTCAGCGTTCACTGAACTTCTCATTTCTGTTTTTTTTTTTTTTAATTCTAGTGGAAATAGAAATGTTCAAATGCCAGAAATTAACTGGCTTCAGAAATGCATCAAAGGGGAATACAAAAAACCTGTAATTGTCATAGTTTGCTTCTTCCAATGCATAAAAACCAGGCCAGACCGGAGTCCTGGAACCAGTTTTACAAACTCTGATCCAGACAGAGTCACTCCCAGCTCACATGAAGAAAAGAACTCACAGCCCAGATGCTCTCCCAAGGGTCAGTTCTTGCACTGAAATATCCAGCCTCTAGATCCAAGTCATGGTCACCAGGAATTCCCCACATTTGTCAGGAAGGCCTCTCCAACAAGCCATTTCTTCCAGTGGAAAAAGGTGAGTACGTGGGAATGTTGCTTCCTGTGACATTCTGTTGGTTTAACTTTTTTTTTTTTGGTGTGATTTTCAACAACTCTGGGTGTAAGCTAGCAGAATCCTCCATCAACACCAGAAGAAATTAAAGACAAGTTGAAAACCGACACAGAGCTTTTTTCTCTATGGACAATTTTTTGCACTTAATCTATAAATAACTTGTAATCATAAATATATGAGCACCTTTCCTAAAATAAGTTTGCAGAATATTCTGCTTTCAGTTTAGAAGAGCTGTGGCTTTGTAGGAATGTGTCCACTCACATTCCATGGCAGTCTTTAAAAAGTACTTGGACTCACTCTGAGAATGTCTGTAACTGATTTAGGAGCCTCTCCAGACTTGTCTTCAGCTATAAAAGCACATTTTAATGCACAAAAGAAACAAAGGGTCTTCTAATTCTGGGAATAAAGAAACATATTGGACAATCTTTACTTCCACTTTTTATTCTAGTGTAAGACAAGTTTTCCAGCATGTACAATGTTTATCATTGCAGTACCCAAGGAATATGAACAATCTGTCATGTATTGTCTGTTCTCTCATTTTCTCTGCAGGGAGAGAATTGTGCTCTGTGAAGTATCTTGTTTTGAGAGGGAAAAAGATTTTCTGTTTTATTATGTTTCGAATCTATAATAGCTATTTTCTTTTTAATATGTGCAGCACTGTGTTAGTGAAAAGCCAAGTTAAAAAAGCCCCAACAACACACAAACTAAAAAAGCATTCAGGACCATAAAGCCATGTAATGTATTATTTCCAGAGTGTTTACCAAGTGCCCAGCCTTGGCCTAGTTCCAAGGAAGGAGCTACATCTTACCTCTATGAGAAAGTCTCTTGAAGCTACGTCAACACAGCAGTCATCTTGTAACTGCACATAACTGCTGAGGAGGACCAGCACAAGAATTTATTTTTCTGGGACTCTATAAACAAGGCATCCAGCAGTTGAAGAGCCATTTTAAATCACTTCTCGGTGGATACATTACTCTCTCCAATTGCTCTTAGAGAATTTATCTTACAGAAAACAATGTTCAATAAGAATAGAAAGGTCCAGGAGAATAACAATTAATATCTACCCTTTATTCATATTCCCAGTATCTTTTACATCTTCTTTAAACTGTCCCAAATTTCTTTATACATTAATTTAACTCTGAGAATGCAGTAAGATACTGCATGAGATGTGCAGTCCCCACGTACACAAGATGTTTTAAAAAGCTTCTCAAAAGCCTTTTCAAATAAAAAACCAAACAACAAACACAACAAAGCACACCCACAAACACAATTAAAAAAAAAAAAAAACAAAACAAAACCAAAATAGAATGCTCTTATCTTTAAAATTATTAGTATTAAGTACTTGGTTTTATCATAGCTTTCAGGCACTCAGAAAGGATTGAATGATTTACTGTTTCAGAGAAATCGCATGGGAGACCTGACAGCTTCAAGGAATAATAAGAAAAAGGATCCCTTAAACTTTTATACATCATCACAGAATATGAACAAATAATATATTATCCTGTCTGCATCATCTGTCAATAACAACACACCTGAATAACACCATACCTGAATTATACCACCTCTTGTTATTTACCATGTCTTGCAAAATGCTGCAAACCTTAATTGTAGTCGAATGAGTGGCTGACATGGAGCTATGCCAACAAGTGTATCCAAAAGAGAAAGACATAGTGCAGTTTCCTAAAGAGTATCATGACTCACATGTATTTCCAAATTATTTATGTTTAATAGAATTTGTATATGTAATTACAAATTTTTGCATATACTTTAGATTTGTACACATAAAAGTAGAACTTCATAAATTCAAATCAGCAGGTAGACAAATAGTACACAAACAGTCTATACAAACTATATATAATTTTGAGACTTTGAAAACTTATAGTTGCTACCAATATTTCATCTCTCTGTCAGGATCTTGTATTCAACAGATCAGCTTCAGGAACAAGAACATGGAGGATAACAGAAATGCTCAGAAAGCAATGGTTTTCTATGAACAAGTGATCTTTCTTCCATGCATCAAAAGTTTAAGTTCCTGGGAATTTCTTCAAGTCCATCATTCATGGATGTTTGCTGATTCTGAACAGTCCAGACTGGGGCGCTGATAACTCTCCTGCATGACTGCGCGCAAGGGACTCAATTTAAAAGAAAGTATCTGGCAGGGCAGAGTCTGGTGTGGAAGATATCCAGCAGTCTGAAAGGCTTCATGCCCTTTGTGACAAGATGTCAGGTTCAAGTGAATATCTAGTGTGGAAAACATCCAAAACCTGAAAAACTTCATGCCCTCTGTGACAGGATGTCAAGTCCTAGAACCTTGCACAAGAAAGCTGAGGTTTTCTGATTACTCATTTAGCAGCTAAAGGAAATAGGTCTTATTACTTCCAGCTAACAGTTATGGTTATTCTTCTTAAGTTAAAAAATAAACCACAAAGATTTCAGAAGGTTAACAAGTCAGGTGCAATCACCCAGTCTGCAATGTTGAAAGCAC
This sequence comes from Heliangelus exortis, assembly GCF_036169615.1. Classification (NCBI taxonomy): domain Eukaryota; kingdom Metazoa; phylum Chordata; class Aves; order Apodiformes; family Trochilidae; genus Heliangelus; species Heliangelus exortis. Next base: position 92,864,220 of record NC_092423.1, read on the forward strand.
TGTGACCCACGACCTCATATTCCCTGCTGACCCCAGGTGTTAGAGAAGGACATTTTTGCTCCATTCTTACTAACACTCATAATTAAACTGGAAACTTAAATGCATACATTCAGCATCCTTCTGGCCAAACATGGCTCCCTCCTCCTCATCTTCGTGTACAAGAAATTTGGCAAACTGGAAAATGCAAACTTTCTCTTGAAAAGGGAAACTATAAGAGGCAAATGAGGACATCTTCACCATCATTAACAAAACAGGAAGAAGATGAACACAGCATGAATACCATGGTAATTTCTGGAACTTGAAGACTGATGTAAGTTTAATTTTTCTGAGAATTAATATCCTTTGTTCCTTAATTTTGAAGGTGGGGATTTTTTACAATTTTCCATGTGACAATCAAGTATGCTTCTTAATTACTTGTTTACTTTTCTGGAGATATTCTGTTGCTGAAGTTCAAAACCCAACATTTCCAAAAATCAGATGTATGTCAATATCCGATCATCTATGCAACAGACTACAGCCTCTCTTCTAAAAATAACTCATCTCATTTTTAACTGGGTTTTTTGAATGAGCTAGCAATGAAGCTGAGGTGCCCAATGAAAGAAAAAAAAAAATTAAGGGAGAAGATGACAACTTCTATTAGTGGAACATCTGTACAGTACACAGCTTGCACCCAAGGTAGACTTCAGTATCACAGCAGCTACTGTTCCTGACTTGCTTTGTAAGAGAATGACAGACAACAGGATTGTCAATGTGCTGTTCAATGACCTGCATCAATCTCAAGAATAATTTACTGCTATATGAGACAGATCATTATGGATGAGTTGTGCTCTATCAATCAATCAACTGTGCTATTCCTGCATATTCCTGCATCTATCACCGAGAAGAGAGAAATCCCTCAATGTATTCCTTTTGCTTTCTGCCACCAATCTGCATGCCCCAAGATGTGAAAGAATTAGTAGCCAAATGGCCACTAAATAGTAGCAACAACACAGTTACCTCCTTTTATGTATCCTGGAAGAAGAGACCTGGGTGCAAAGAAAAACTAAATAAAACAGAAAATATCCTCTATTGTTCTACTCAAGTTAGCTTGGGAAGTTCTTGCCATCCAATGCTGCTAGGTCCTCCCACCATCCCTATTTTAAGAGATATACGTTATAATGCAAACCACCCAGGACAGAAATTTAGTCATTGGAAGGACTGTGGAAAAAGAGAAACACACTGGCATTACTGACATTATTTTCTCTCCCATGGAGAAACTTAAATACTTGTTATTATGTGCCTCTCATGAAGTTACTTATTTTGTAACTGCAATCACAAAGGTTTTCTGCAAATTAACTATAGATCAATTCTGAATTTTATAGAATCAAGTGTTTTGCAGTGTTTGTGTTTCTTTCAAATACAAACAATGTACTCAAGCTGGTGCTTGAGTAAGTCAAGTCCAGACAGTGATAGCTGCAATTAAAATAAAGGAGAGAAGAAACTCAAAACTGCAACTGGGAACTTTTAGTTTTGGAGATACAATAAAACACAGCTCACCCAGCATACAGTGACTATGGTACAGCTTACATGCACTGAACCACAAACTTTGCCTCTGTAAATGAGGGAGAAAGTCATTTCACTCTTTAGTGCATAAATCTCTGCTGAAGATGGCACTTAGTTACTTCAAAAGATTCTTAGTGTGTGGCTCAAAGTGTACCGGCTGCATGGCACAATTAGACACTGGTGCATGGACAAATATTTCAGTTAATATCTCTCTGATCAAGCATCACATAAGAAATAGAGTTTGGACCACAAGAAAATACCACCCATACACCCCCAGAAAAGCAAGCATGAAACGTGACTGAACAAGGCCCAAATTGTTATCCATTTCATAATACCATCATAAACCACCAGAAGGTCCTGTCTTCTGTTTCAAGCCATAACAGCACGCAAATCAAGGAATATACTAGTCGGCTTAAAGTAGAGGATTTCTTTGAAAACAAGAAGTGGATCTTTCCTTATAGTACCCTATCACATCTTTAATGAACAATGAAGAGCTTCAAGTGATGGCATCCTGTCACTGCCCCCACCCTGCAAACACCAGGAATTACGAAGGTTTTAAAATTCACAGTAAAGCATCATTTATGAATAGACTAAAAATTAATGACCAGTGAAACAGATCTAACAATCAAAAAAAAAAAAACCACCCCCAAAAAAACCCCAAACAAAATGCAATCAATTTTAGGAAATGCATATCTTTTAATTCTCCCCAAACACCTATGATTAGAAATAAAACTGAAGTTGTTCATGCACCATTACTAAAAATAACAGTCTCCTTCAAAAATATGCTGCTGGGTATTCTTCTCAAACAAACCAAAACATAATAGAATGGGTTTTTTGTTTTAAATCTGAATGTGAATTGATTCATTGTCTACCAAAATATCCACAATTCTGTCACAGAGTGGAAAGAACCAACATAACAACAGCATGTTGTGCAATAAAAAAAATTTAAAAAATAGATTGTTTATTATGCAGTATACTGCTAAACCGATAACTCTAAATAAACAAATGGCTCTCTACTTATTTTTGTTTGCTTAATGAGCAGGCTAAAAATAGCAGAGCAGTGGCAAAAAAACTTTCAAGTCAGAAGGTGTTAACTTTGTCAGGAAATCACCTTACAAATATATGAGAAAATTAGTACCGCCACAAGAAATGTTTGTTTCAATATTCAGAGGAGTTAATGAATGTTAAGTGATAATGGTAGACAGCAGCAGTATGTAATTACATTTCTAAACACACCTTACCAAATCACTTCTAAGCTGAAAGAATCACATATTCTATTAATTTTCATTGGTTATCAAACATCTGTAACTGTCACCTCTAACAGGTGTTTGGTAATCTAACAGCTGCACAAAGTACTAAAAAAAAAACCAAAATAAAAACCCCAAAACAAAACAAACCAAAGGAAAACAAAACAAAAAAGAAAAACAAAAACTGAAAGAAAGGAAAGAAAGAGAAAAACCACAGAATGACAATGTGCTTTCAACCTCTCAGTCTACCACAGTGCAGAAGGTCTTTGACTAAATTCTGAAATGCAACCTTAGGCTCAGTGTGTGGATTGGCTTGCATCTAATTGAGATTAAATCCAAAAACACAACAAAATCAAAGAATAGCCTTGTTAAACTAAATGAGGCTGCAGGAATGCTTTAAATTGAAATGAAGGTTTACAGCTATAAGTATTGTGACCTAAAAGAGCACCTACCAACCTTGCCATCAAGGAATTGCTTATACCCTCTCCTTTTTTCACACACACACAGAGGAAAAAACAAAACAAAACAAAACAAAAACAAAAAACCAAACCCCCCCCCAAAAAAAAACCAACAAAAAAAAACAAAAACCAAAAAAAACCTGTATATTATATATCCAACATTCTCTTAACTCTGGCCCCTTCCTATTCCATTCCCTCCCTTTCTTCAGACATTGGTCTGCCTCCCTACCAGTGACCCAGTCCATTTCCTAGCATGCCCAGGACTTCAGATATAGAATTTGATGTTGAATTGATAGAATCAATTCCACATTCCATCATCTTGCATATGGAAAGAGACAGCAGAATTAACAGGCTAATCTTTGAAGTGGAAAGTTCTTCAGAGTAGATCCCAACTTTTTGAGAAGTCAGGTGAACCACATCTCTAAGAGCCCTGTGAGGAGTTTTGCATCGCTTTCAGCACACAATTTGCACGGAGCTTCCCAGCAATTTTGAGGACCAAAGTCTGTCTAAGTTGAAAGTGCAAGGAACTGCCTTTAAAACTGCTTCAAAGTAGCGTGTTTCAATGAGTTTCTACTTAAAAATAGAATGGATAGAGCAAGACAAATATAGTCAATTTTAATAATTTGGTTTTCCTGAAAAAGAAGTCGCTTTTGATGTTGTAGCTTCTTCCTGACTGCTAAGAAATGGCAGTTACCAGCACCTTCTAAAGGAAAAGCCATCTTAAGGGTTAAATCCTTCTCATGAAAAGAACATACTCTTGCCTGTCTTTAAAAGCAATCAAGACAAATCTAAAGACAGTTGATTGTGGGCTAGAAAACACACAGAGCCTGCAGTAGAAGTGCCACCATATATAACTTAGTCAATTCAGCAGTGCCTGTGGTCTTTTGAAAAGTTGCAAAGTACAAGGAAAGGAACAAGATTAATAAATTGGTCACCATCTGATGACTGAACTGCTCAGAAGTTATACACAAGCAGAAGGCATACACAATTTTTTATTGACAATTTACCCACAATTTGAAGACGCTGTTGGTGATAGATGGTGGCTGGAGCTGAAACTCTGCAGTCTGCTTGATCTGTGAGAATAGTGAGAATCTTGCCCTAGGTCTTTGCTTGACATAGATAAAGCAAGTGCTGAATGATTTGTTTATTCCCAAGACTTAGATTCAGCTGTATAACATATCCTTTTTGTCTTACATCCAGGCATTCCATATGACTGTTTGACTTAAGATAGAAAGCAAAACATTTTGGAATACCTGTTTGCCAAAAATACCTGCAACTGTGTGAAAACAATAAGACTACAACAGCAGGACCAAACCTGTAACCATCAGACATACCAGTCACGTGGATGAACCTTTAACAATGGTCTGTGCAAATCAGAACAGACTGGTTCCAGCCAAGTCAAAAACAAGGTAATCCTTTGGATCGGATTGCTTGCAATCCATACAAGAACACATCTGCTATGTGTATACACAAAACCATGTTTGGAGAGCAGGGAAAAAAGAAGACGCCCACCTTCATCCTGGCTTTCCTTGTCCAAGGCCTGGCCATTGCTACCTTAAAGACTCAGAACCACAAAATACTGTGGCATTGGATCATTAGTAGTTGAGCATAAATAAAAGTTTGGTGTTTTCAGTCTCAACTGGCATCTCAGCCTCCCCAGACATTCCCTTCACAGCCAACCCCAACTCTCCCTAAAAGCTGATAGCTGCAACAAATTCTTCCTCTTACCACTGAAGGGGGAGGACATTGGCTGAAAAAATGTAAGACTGTTACAGGAAACCATGATATGCAGAGCAGGAAGACTCTCATGCACCCTACAAGTACTGCAGACCTACAATACTCTCATATTATGGCTCTGAAGGTAGAGTGTGCAGATGATATCAAGAGCAGCATGGAAGTCCATCCAAATGAGAATTCCACGTGGTAGCAGTGACAATACCCTACTTGTCTCATGAGCAAATGGTAATGGTTCACCACTTCAACCAAAGACTTAGCAGAATTACTGTTTACTAAAGCTGCCAAGTGCAAAGCCTGGTGTTTCTTAAGGTTGCCTTTCATGTCCAGCAGGACTCACTTCAGAGAGAAAAATCCAAACTCAGGACTGTATGGATCAGTAGAATACTCACCTGAGGTATAACTGTTATTGAAGTACTAATCTGAGATACAATTTCTACTGATTCAAAGAGAATTAAAACCACACTGAATTTAAAAGAATTAAAGACCCATTCTTGGAGTCAAATAGGGATGTTGCATTTACAAGGTATGAAGACTTTTATCAGTCTGGGAAAACCAAAGGAATACAGATCATACAAATCAGTACAGTCATCTAGATGATATTTGTGACAGAGCAGAAAATGTTCTCTGGCAAAGAATATTCCTATCCCAGCCAGCAGTTGAGATGAACTCTGACCATTTCTGGCCACATACCAAGCATGAGAGAGATGGGAACCACACACACGCCCAATGTAATTAAAAGAAAACCATCTTAGATCTCAAGGGTCCAGATATACTTACATACATATATTGTATGTCTGTATATCAATATGTATATATTTAGAGTACATGTAAACAAACATGTGAAGAACAGATCAGTTTTGTTGCAAACAAAAATTTACAGCATGTTATCGAAAAATGAGAAGAGAGTTAGTAAATTACCTGAAAAGATGTAATAAAAGGGATTAAACTTTTTCTGAACTTGCCAACCAAGTTTCTGAGGTGTGTTTCTAGCTGGATAAAACGTAGGACTTTCGTGTTTACATACGAAGTGACAAACTGATTCTATAAAGAAATATAAACCACATCTCTTTAAAAGAAATATTATTTTCAGAAAGCCATTGGCTTTCTGAAACGAAACTTCAATCAAAAAGAGCTTTTTCTTTTCCAATCCACACTGTCATTGCAACCACACACCCACAAAGCATCATTTCAAGTGTTCACATAAAATGGTGGGATTCCACAGGTCCACTATTGGTAAGAGGGGAACCCGACAGCAAAGGCAACACAGGTATCAACACACACAGTACTCCTTCATGTTATTCCATACAGCACCACATTTTGGTTTGAATGAATGTATTCCTGTTGGAGCACTGAAATTTAATAAATATGTTTACGAATGAGGCATGAGTACACAATAATGTGTCCAAATGACCACCTGAAAATGCCCTAATTCCCTAGGGTTACTTGCAGCTATGGAACACTGCACAGATACACTAACACACAACTCCCTGTTTAGCTTTGTAAGGTGATGCAAGTCAAATCACACACAGAATCAGAGACTGTTAGGGTTTGATGCCTCTTGCCTCGGAGCAAACACTGCTCTCCAGTGTTTGAGCTGCATGCCCCACATGCCACGGGATTCTCTGCACTTTATCCATCCTGGGCTGGGTCATCCTGAGATGCTTTTCAGCCAAGAAAGGCCTCAAATTTTTGGCAGTCTAAATTATTCTCTTCAAATATTAAATATATACAAAAAATGTTTTCTTATTTGTTATAAACAAAAAAGGGCAAACAATAAATCAGAGGCCTGTTATGTTTCTTTACAATTTCAAAGATTATGAGAGCCCCCCCCAAAACCATGTTTTATGACGTGAAATGTCTCTGTCTGCACAGACCTAGAAACAGATTGACCAGCATTCTTTTATAGTACTGAATAGTTACATACAACAAAATGGTGAATGGGTTGGTAGAATTGATTTTATAAAGAGTTACAAACAAAATAGCCCAAAATATTAACCAATAAACACACGCCTGGGTGGAAATGCACTATTACAAAATTACCGTAAAGATCCTCAAACTGTTCAGGGGAGAAAAAATTCCAGTTTTCCACATAACCTGACAGCGCAGAGTTTTCTGATAATAAGATCCAAGGAACCTGTAAACCCAAGGCTCTAATTTTCTTATGGCGACTATGTAATATTTTGCAAAGTAAAATTGACTGAGATGGAAGCTATTTTGCATGGTACAGTGGCGATGGCTAACAAATGAGAGTTTTGTGGGCTGAATGTTAGTCCCCTGCCTCATCTGCCACCCCTAATGACAGCAGCCACCTGCTGTTTTATTGTCACAGCTGGAGCCGGTTCACACTCCTTGGTGCTGAGCTCTGCCCATGAGCGCCAAGCTCTCGCCTCGCCTCATTACTTTGATGAACTTTTTATGGTCAGCACCCATGAAGACCTCATCTAGGACTATACAACCTAGATCGGCTTCAGGGAGTGCTTCCAGCTAGCATGAGGTGATAACACACAGTGACACCACGGCTGCTACTGCCTGTCACTTAGTCAAGTTGCTCTACTGTACTCCTGGCTCTACAGGGCCCTCAACAGGTAAAATGCCATTAAATTCTCCTATAAAGTTCACTCTCTCGATTTCACATTGCAGGATACAGGTGATATCCTACAGGCAAAATTTAGTTTTCCAAAGATAGATATAAAATTAAAAAATGTATCGTGCTGTTTACTACATGTAACTACAGACAAGAAATTTGTACATTCCCTAGACATGAACCTGCTGCATTCCTAAAAGAAATATCCTGGCATTAAAGAAAGCAACAATGAAAACCATATTACAGCTTCATTAACACCATCAAATAGGAAAAAAAAAATAACAATGACATGTCTCTTACAGGAGAACCATTTTATCTTAAAGAAATGAAAGCACACATACACACACACAAAAATCAAGCCTGCCAAATGAAATTATTAGCCAAATGAATCCACTGTGGAGAATGATATATGCTGCTACCCTCTCCCTAACTCTCACCCCCCCTTTATAAATTATTTTAGATATGATAGTTTATCAAATCAAGATAACAATGAAGCCAAGCCTTTTACATCCTCTTACTTAATCAGAGCACTCTTAGTGTTCTCTACTATTTAGCAGCAGATATAATAATCCTTCCCTTTTCAAAATTATTTTGTACTAGCAAACACTTCCAAATCTACCGAGCCTGTATACATTTCTAAACTGCATTGGATTTTTTTATTATTGACACATTTAGAGCTGATTTAACCCCAGGTTTACTTTCAGCACTAGAATAATCTTTCTGGTGTCAACAGAGCTTTAAATTTGCCTATATTTACATATATCATTAAGATTAATATATGTGCTATTAATAATAATTTCATTAACATTCTGAATTCATCAAATAACATTTTGACTTTTGAATGGCTGCAGGCTATTACAAGCCTAAAAACCAGAACATTTTCAGTATTCACTGTGTAGCAATCCAGCTGATCAGTTTTGACAAATTCATGCAATACTAAAAGCCATTAAATTTCATTTAGTTTAATTTTAAAATTCTACCTAAAAAACAAAAGGGCAATTGTCTTTTTGTACAAACAGCATGATTTCCAATAAATACAGCCTCCTGACATCTGAAAAAAACCAAACCCAAAACCAACTAGTTTTAGAATTTTATTTTATTTAATTTTTAAAAAATTTATCATAACTATCAAGACCCCCCTGAGCTAGCAGGAGCTGAATACTCCTAATGCGGTATATACAGTGCAGAAAATTCCTCCAGAAAAACAGGACAGTCCTGCAGATACTCAGCACTTCACATGACAAGACACCTTTGAGAGGTGGAACCTTAAAAATATTGCTGAGCACAGACATTATCCTACATTTCTGAGAATTTTTTTATGCAAGCCCTTCTTTATTAGTGCTTTTTAAATGTGACCCAATCTGCAGTTGAAGAGCCGGAGAAAATTCAACAAAGGTTTCTATTCTGCTAAAATCTGAGAACCTCCCATATAGTCCTGAAATGCATTCAAGTGGAGAACACACAGAACGTCATGTAATGAGCACCTAAAATGTATGAACAGCCTCGCTGAATATAAATGACACCAAACATAGAATCATAGAATTGGCTGGGTTGGAAGGGACCTCAGAGATCATCAAGTCCAACCCTTGATCCACTACTGCAATATCTCTACCAGTACAATTTCAACAAGCACTTGTCTTCTGCACAATGAGTTCAAAAGAGAACTTCTTGTGAAGCACAGTGACATACTGATCACACCCTTTGGAGAGTCCAACAAAAGCTGAGAAAATTGGTTTTGAAAGAAAAAGGAATTTCCTTCTAGAATAGATACAATAGGGTTAAGTCAAACCTGTACTTTGCAGGACACATTTCATACCCTTAAAAATAAAGTATCAAAGATGAAGCTTGAACAGTGCAGGGTAAGACACTATGAAATGGATAAGCTGCCTCAGTAGAACAATCAATGGTTTCAGTAGAACAATTTCATAATGGTGCTGATAATTAAATAACAATGTCTGAGACAGTTTTTAAAATTATTTTTATTTTTAAAAGTAGTGCATCTGCTGCTGCATACCTATTGTATGCTTTATGATAGGACATAATCCTTCTAAAAAGTTTATCTTTTGTCAATCTCTAACCCATAACAAAACTCTAAAGCCACATTTAGCTGGGTATTTATGCTCCTGTTAGAAAGGAATTTGTGGAAGAAGTGAAAAAAATTGTAAAAAAGCCTACATGCATGTATAAATATTTGAGAATATTTTTTGTTTGGTAACATTGTGTTGCCATGGCATAAGGACTGGAGTTTAGAGTTGCATTCTAAAATATATCTTCAATTTGCCCAGCACTTACAGTTCAATGGTCTGTAATTTTTAATATCCCTCTATTTTCCACCAATTTTAATTTTAGTTGCTATTATTTAAAGTTCATCTTTCATGCCCTTTCAATTGTGATTTTGTGACAACAAATATCAGAGCCATTTCTGATGGTGACTTTTACTGGAGTAAGAGAAAACAAACTTTTAAAAGAGAAGCTATCAGAAAATCATCAGACAGTAACAACTTGCAGTCAGTATAAAGATGAGCTGCATGTGAACAGACAGTCTGGAGGTGACAGGATTTGTTTCCAATTACTAATCCCCTGAGCCATTCAGCCCCTTGAATGATAAATTCAGTAGCTGTCCATGCTACTGCATTACAAAAGTAATGATGAAAAAATAAATACCTTAATTTTTTTATTTAAAACCCCATGATACACAATAGTCATGTTGGAAAGTCCCCAGACCTATTTTCTCACCCACTACATAGAAGTTTTGTGAATGGGTCCTACCCATGAGTAGGCATATGAAACTCTTTGGCTTAACTGTCTTCTTTATTTACTTCAAGCACACAAAGAAGCTTTCAATGTATTTTTTTTTTTTAATTATGAACATGAATACGTACTGATCTTTAAAAATTACTCAACTTCTATGTCTGCTTCTAAGGAAAAAGATATTCACATGAAACACATTGAAGATATCACTGAAGAATTGTTCACCCCTTAAAAAATACTATCCTTGTAGTGCTGTCAGTGCCAGTGCAGGTCGGGCAATTAGCTACTTAAGTGTGGATAAGATCTGCCAAGAAGCTGGGGGTTTTTTGCCTCAGAATATTTGTGTGTCAGTGAGCTGGTGTGTGTTTGTGTTCATGCCTCAGTGGAATCTGGTTTTTCATGCCAGATTTTCTTATCACTTTTCTGCCTCTTTGAACTTACACATTTCTGCAACACAAAATGGACACATGTCTGCTGATAATGTCAACATACTTACGTTCACAAAGACAGATTTTGTGTGCCTAGATCCAGAGTAGCCTTTTGTGTGTTCACTACCTGACCCTGTCTGCTCACACAGCACTGGAACAGCCATTCATGGGAATACCTCAAGTACTGCTAGATGTTAAAAGACAACAGATGTGGAAGAAATTAGCAGCCATTTGCAATATCCATGTATCCTACAAACTCCATTTTTATAAGCTATTTGAAGGAAATTCTCATTTCTCAAAGTATACCAGGTTCAATGGGGTTCTGAGAGTATCCTGCTATCTCTTTCATTTAGATCTCATTATACTTTGGACTCCTGTACATCCAAGAAATTCCACCTGGAAATATGAGTAGGTACAAAATACATCTAAAGCACTCTGACCAATGCTACCACCTAGAAGGCCTGAAGACAAAACAAGGTTTCTATCTCCCTTGTCCAGAGCAATTTGGATACAAGGATTAAAAAATTCTGGATTTTTTAATTCAGATCCATCAACCACAAGTCTTTATCTTCATCCAACAGCAGAAGTACAATCATTCCAAATCCTTTAATTTCAACAGTTTTGATACAGTCATTCAAAATTAAAATCAATGCAAAAACCGATATCCACAATTTGCAAATCAAAACTGAGAAGTGCAAGTACAAAAAGAAGTATGAAAACCCCTTTCATAACATTTTAGAATACAAATATTACCTTGCATTGAAGCTACCTTCTTGAATACCTATTAGAGAACTTCACAAATCTTAACAGCACTGACAACTCATTCAGGATTTACCATCACTTATGCTAAAAAGACATCATACTTTTCAAGAAATGTGTTTAAACAGCCCTGATGAAAATTATTGTATTTTGTAAAACTGTAAGTACATTTAAGGCTAGTGAAAGCAATTACCTAATATTATTGGGTATAATCAGGGATTACAGGGGAAGGTAAGGTACAAATTAGTAAATATGGTGCTGATAATCAGCATCAAATTTACATCTATTAAGTCCCTTATCATGGCATTACATAAATGAAGCATGTGAGTGACAAATACTCTTACACAAGGATCCACATCAAAGACTGACAATTTTCCTAGTAAATCCCACCAGTCTGGAGAAAAGGAATGCTGTGCTCAGCTATAGCACCAGTAGACCCCTAGTTTTGTCAGACATGCTACAGTTGCTGTGCTAAAGGGTGAAGATGGCATAATAACACACCATTACCTGCTGAGGATCCAGTTGGTGGTGCTAACTGTCTTGGTCATGGTCCCCAGCAGCTGTGCTGGAGAGGAACCTGCCTGCAGGGTGGCCAATGCTGCCACACAAGAACTTCACCTCAGAAGGATAGTTTTACTAAATGCTATCAACTTCTCCAAGGACTGACCAGGAAGGAGATGTCTAGAAATGGGATGCATCACCACCTCACTCTTCCCAATTCTGGGATACAGCTCTGAACAAAGGAGGGACCAACACCACCTGCATGTCTCTGCAATGGCTTTTCACACAGGCTGTGCAGAAGCAGAATAAAGGCTGGCATGCCCTCACTGACAGAAGCATGAAAGCAAATCCTTTCAAGCACTTTTCAGGTTAAAGTGGAATTCCCTTTTTCAGCATTCTTCGTATATTTTGCTGTGGAGGTCTGTAGCTCTTACATTTGTGGTTGCCAAACAACTCTGCTTTTTCTTATCACTTTGGTAAGCAGGAACAAAGCATTTCTCTCACCTTTTTGTAGCTGCACCACTAAAAGTAGGACAGTAAAATATTCAGAAAGGATATATTTCATTCCAGGAACAATTCAAATTAAACTGAAAATGTTAATTTAAAAATATTTGGTTTCTGTTTTTTTGTTGGTTTGATATTTTTTGTTGGGTTTGGTTTCTTTTTTTTTCCCAATGTATTACTAACACAATTTAAACATACTTCCTAGAGAAAAGAGCAAACAAGTGTTGGTCTTGCTACAGTATATAAGATCTAGATAGCAAGGTCTAATCACAACATATTTATCACCGTCTAGCATTTGGCTTATATATGATGTCCACAGGCACTTATAGTGATAGCTGTCATATTGCATTCTATTTCTGGCATAAATGAGCACCACAACAAGGACAAGAAATGGAGTGCAGTATAGAGTAACAACACTGCCTGGAATTTAGCCTACAGTGAAGAAACAGTCAAATTCATTACTGACCTCGGTGATGGAGGTTCATGTTTAACAGTGGCAGAATATTTCAGAAGTCACCAAGCTTCATGGGGCTTGTTTCTACTAAGGGTGCTAAAAATTGTTCTAGAAATACAATATCCTCTCCATTCCCTTCTCTTTCACCATAACAGGGATCAGAAAATCTTAGTCAAGCCATGCATGTTACTGGAGAAGGAGTCTAAAAGAACATGACCCACTCTACTTGGACTTCAACTGCTTATTTCAGTTCTATGTAAGAATAAGTATATTTCAAGTATTCTACATTAAAAAGTTCCTCCATCTTACTCTATTTCAAGGAAAAAAGTATAGAAATTAAGAGGAGTGGGAGGGCAGGCTGTCCTGGTTTGGGCCAGGATAAAGGTGATTTTCTGTCTTGTACTTTTGCTTTTAGCTAAGTCTCTTGTAAGTAGTTGCACTTGCTGAAATTAAGAGCAAGTTTCTCAGACAGTGTGTGTTTCTAGGACTGATAACACTTGATGTTTATAGTTACTGCTAGAGACTGGTGTGCAGAGCCAAGGACACTGCTCAGCTCTGAGGAAAACATAAAGAGATCCCACCTGCATCCCTCCTTTGGGGAGGAACAGACAAGACAGATGCCAGAATTGACCAAACAGAGTATTCTATCCCATATACATCATCCTCAGTATAAATTCGAGGGATCACGAGGGCCAAGCCAGATTTCCTGATTTCCAGCTTCCGGCTGCCTGCCCTTCCTGCCTTTCCTGCTTCCCTTTTCTTCACCCCGGCATCCTGGAAGGATCCCATCCGTTCGTCTGCCTGTGCTCCTGATCCGTGCCAGCCCTTATCTGTGTGTTCCTGCCTCCAGTTCCCGACTGCTGCCGACTCCAGGAGTCCAGCCTGGACTTTCCCAGAGCTGCCCTGCAGCCTCGGTGGTGACGTGAGAGCTACTGGGGGAAAGGGGGGAGGAATGTGGTATCCATTTTCTTGTATATTTGTATATATTTATTAATTTTTTCCTATTTATCATTCCTGTTTCATTAAAGTTGTGTAGTTTAGTTTCCAACCCATAAGTCTCTCTCCCTTATTCTCTCTCCTTTCTTATAAGGGAGGAGAGAGAGATTAATAGAGAGCGTCTGTTACTCGGTTTAATTGCCGGGCCAGTGTTAAACCGTGACAAAGGCAAACAGATTATCAGTGATTAATTTCTTTTCCAAAGTCTTGTGTATATTAGATATTTTAAATACTCTGATTTCATTTGACAGTAACCTTTTTTCCTCTTTGATCTACTCATGATAACTTTACTCTTACTCCCTTTTTCACTTCTCCCTTGACATGGAGACATTCTGTACCTGTACACCTCAAAAGATTTTGAAAGCCTGTATTCATCTCTCAGTCTTACTCAAGAGAAACCACGGTTCTCAGATGCAAAGATGAACTTCTAGTAACGCTTACAAGTACTATTAGTGATAAAGATGAGGCAGTTTTAGTGGCTAGGTGGAATGAACAGACCAACCAACCCCATAGCACAGAAAAAACATTGCTTGGCCATGTATGCCATTACAAGAAAGTAGTGGTGGGGAAAGCAGTATATGGTCCACGGGCACATGCTTCAGTCTAAATCCTCCCATTTAAACTGGAGGTTCATCTCTCCGTGAGAGGCCGATGACAGAACATGTCCTTCATTCAAAAATTACTGAGGTTATTGGCAGTCCATAAAAAGTCTCCTATCCTTAACAATGTAAGAAGAGAGGCCACAATTAGAACACATAAGTACTAAGGTCCTCTTCTCTTCCTCAGATCACAGTTTCCTAAAAAAACTTTTAACAGTTTATTTAATTTCTGTACAACTCAAGTTCCTGACAGCTTGATGTTTTCCCATCTTTCATCATTCAGTGGTGAAGGCTTAACAAGTAAAAAAATATACAGTCCTTTTCTGCAGTAACCCAGTCCCAAACCAGCCTTGGCACCTTACAGAACTAACAGTTTCCCTGTGATCTGAAAGGCACTACATGTCATGGTTTAGTTAGTTATTCTGTCACCTGACCTGAGAGAGGGAATAGGGAAAAGGAAAGGAGACCCATAGGCTGAAATGAAACCAGAATTAATATATAATAATAATAATGCACTTATACTAGCCTCAATGCTAATATAAGATGCAAAGCTATACTCAGCTCCAGGCAGCAGTTGCTGTGTGCTCCCAGCAGTGAAGGCTGAATGCCCAACACTGCCAGCACGATAGCTCCAGAGAGAATGTGGCAGTCAAAGCAAGCGGAGGGGTGAGCCTCAACCAATGAGGCAGATGGGACCCTTTGGGGAACGCAGCCTTAGTAGAGAAAAAATATCCCCCAAACTTCACAGTCTGTAGTGAGGGTGATGTTTATGGTACCAAATACTTGGGTTGGTCAGCTTGGGTCAGCCCACTGCACCTGTATGGTTCAAAACTACCCTTGACCTGCACACCAGACCTAGGTGTAAATGAAAAAAGCCACATCTTATCCAATTTGTTCTCACAGAGTTGGACTCTGCAGCCTCTTAAAACTAGAGGTTCTCTGAACAGACAAAGCATTTTATAATTCTGTCCCAGCAAAACCAGGATACACTAATTCCATCAGTTCCCAGGGAAGTAATGGATATTTGTTCCTGAGAACCTCTTGATTAAGAAGAGAGAAAGATAACCAGAAGTAACCAGAGACTGATAGGCTTAAATTTTTTTTCAGTCTTTCAGTCCAGTTTTATCTGTCTGATGAATAGTCACACCAAACTCATACAAATATATATGAAGAACATATACTAAGGCTTCAGAGACAATTTCATACAGAACAGAAGAACTGTTCAGTAGAAAACTGAAAAATGGAAAACAATAATCCTAAAACTCAGACTGCATGCCAGGCAGAACACATCCTAATTCTGAGTTGCATAAACAGAGAGAAGTTAAAGGGCATCTAATCTTTAAATTCTTGAAATTTGTTACACTAAATCCTATACTAATTTAACTGTTACAGTTAATCCTTAAAATAAATATTATTCAGCAAAGGCCATGGTAACTTGTGCCATATTTGTAAAGCCCTGGCCACCTGGAATGAAATCTAATTCAATCAGTATTCTTGAGAGCCTGCTGCAAAAGTAAACTTTGTATTGTGCATACATGAGGAATATATTCACCTGAAGGGTTATTCATAAACAAATACGTAGTCACCTATGGCAGTGACCACCATCAAATTAATTTTTCAACTTTACAGATAGCAAATACTTCTGATTACTCAATGCATATGTACATATAGATGTATAATTATATATTGATTAGTTTAGCTTTTAGCATAACATATGAAGGTATTGAATTTCTCCAGAGTAACAGATAACATTTTTAAAAAATTATACCAATAGACCATTAGCATTATAAGTGAATTTATTTTCCCCAACAGTGCTAAAGATATGCAAAATTTTCATTTTTCAGAGTTGCATAGTAAATGATTAACACCAGCTCTGCTCATTATCTTGCTTAACAAAACTTCTCTAAAAACAAATAAATCAAAAATGCCTCCAACATTCCTGAATAAATAAATTACAGACCTGTTCAGTGGCAGCAATGATATTTTAAAAAGCTTGTGCAAGCTCATTGTACAATTTTATTACAAAACTGCAATTTATAACAAAACTGTCTGCTTTTTTATTTCCTACAGTTTTACTCAAAGCAGTACCTTTTGCAACTCAAGGAACTCTAAAAAAAATAAAAACAAACAAACAAAAAAATTTCTGGAAAAGTTAAACATGCTTCAGTATGTTACAATATGCAAATAATGATACAAGAAGAACCTTCACAGCCCATTTTGCAGTGGGATTTGTAAGAAGAGCTGCAGTTAAATTAACCAACTGCTATCTGGGAGGATATCAGATGGAATGCATACTTTATGTTTCATATTAGAAACACTTCTTGCTTCAGAATTTAGAATTGTTTTTCTTTCATTACGCACGGACAGTAAAGGAAGTCTGCAAGTAAAACATCCTGCATTTCCTACCCTCACTGGAAAAATATTCACCTAAAGAAGGAATCTCTGATTTTAAAGAGGTAGTGAATAGCTTTCCTACCTTAGTCCCCATATTCAAAGGAAAAAACTTTTCTTTTTTTAAAAAAACATATATATTTACTGGACAAAACCCCAGAGCCCTGCCGACAGATCTGCATTTTATTGTAATTTGGAGCCAAAATACCCATTGCTGGGAGAAATACACACATCACAGAATTTCTTCCTCAAAAGAAAGTCTTGAAAAAATGTTTATTCCCTCTTTAGAACAAAGAGCAAACCGAAACACAACCTATGATACAGCCATAATAAAATGAAACTGTTATCTGTTGCTAGCTCCCTACCAGCCCACAGATTTTTCTTAGCATTAAAAAACGGCATGTAAATTAAGGTGACTGAAACATGCTTTCAGCGAGCAGAGTAATATGGTAGCTATTCATCACCTGAAGTCATAAAACACTAGGTCTTGTCCTTAGCATATTCTAATGAAGCCTATCATGCAAATGAGAGTGACCTTTTCTGTGCATTCTGCAAGTTCACATTTATGTGAGGAGTATATATAGTTTGCCAATACAAACTAGCCAAAGACTGCGTAATTACTGTAATCAATTAGTAGTTAGTGTCGCTCTGCTCATTTGTGGCTAATGTCAGCTAAACCATTCTTGAGAAAACCACCCTGACAGCCTCTTTCTGTTGTTTTTGTTGCTGCTGTTATTCTGTAACAAGAAAACAAGATACACAAATCAAATTTCTCAAGATGGAAACACGGGAGCATATTCCTAAAAGGCTTTCTCTTAAGGTGAAAAATAAAAATAAGACCTGTTCCTGCGACTGGTAGAGATTTCCCAGTAAAGTTACATATCCTTAAAATGACATTGAAGTTTTCTGCCTGTAAAATGAAACATTAATATTTAAATATTTAAATGAAGGACACTCTCCCATGAGGCAGTTCAGACCAAGAAAGGAAGACTTGGTAGAACTTAGGCACTCTTTTCAATGGATGAGTAAACAGGCCATACCCTCTGCTCAGCAACAGTCTATTTTGTAGACAGTTATGGATAGGAAACATTACTGGAGCTGGTAATTAAAGTAAAAACTAATACTGTCTTAGAAATGGGGAATTTTGCACAGCAAAATCATTTATCATGCCTTACAGTTCCCACAACTGAAATGAATTATCTTCTTATTTGGCACATCTCTGTTTTATTCTACATTATCTTTCAAACCGAAACAAGGCCCACTTTTTTTTCATATAAAAATCAAGTAGACATATAGAAAAGTTATGTCACTATTTGAAATAAACTGTCTATATGGCATCTGATAAGAAAACAGAATTTACAGACAAATAAGAATATACAGATATTGGGTTTGTATTCTATTTATACTCACACCCTTTAGAATGGTCACATCTAAAGGGTTTAGGAAACCAAAATCAATTCTTCACAAAACCAGAACTGCACATTAAAACAAATATACTTATGTAATAAGAAATCAGTGCACATTAAAATAATTCTGTTTTCTGATTTTACAACTCTGCTGAGAAATTTAAACTTTTTTCTTTTTTTTCTAAGAAATCACACTGTTAATGCAATATCGCTATGTGTGCACATATACACATGCACTTACACATAGTATTTATATGCAGTGCAGCAAAACAGCTTCTAATATCATGCTGGATTTTTTTATGGCTTGCTGAATGTTATAATAATTTATTTTTTTCACTCAGCAGATAAATGCAAGTTTCAGATGGGAGAAGAAAACATTGTTTTTTCTGATGAGAGAGTGAAGATGAATTTGGGGTTTTTTCATGCCCATATCACACAGCCAATGTTGTGAGCATTTCTATTTTACAAAATACTCTGCAGTAAAGCATTTGCAATGCATGTACTATTTGGCCAAGTAAACCACCAAATCCAGAGAACCATCTATAAAAAATACTTACTATCAAATTCTAAATTTATTAACAAGCAATATTAGAAAATTACTTATGTGTATTAAGAAAATGAAAGCTTAAAACTTTTCTCCATTCAGATTAAAAGAAATAGAAATAGAAATTTAAACAGAAAACTAGTCCATTTCAACCGTAAGGGTACAAAAGAGATAATTTTTTAAAAGCTTGTTTTCCCCCAAGGTCTCATGAACTCCAGTGTAAGGTACCTGGATGGTGAGAGGGGCAAAGGCACACACTAGCAAAGGGGCAAAGCCTGTGCTGGGGGGCATGTGGCACCCAGTGCAAGTCACACCCCCCACAGACAGGAGGGAAAGGGTACAACACCTCCTGTTGCCACCTCCTGTTCTCTTGGGTAGCCTGCTCCTGCCCTGCTTGGCACAGTCAAGCAAGAGCATCTTCACTGATGGGCGCTGGTGCTGGCGTTGCGGCATGGAGTAGATGGGGGGCTGGCTACTGCACTCAACCTCTCCCATTTCTTCCCCTCATTTGCCTCCTGCCTGCAGGTGAACCAGTTCTGAGATACACCAAAAATAGTTATATTCCCTCTAGTTTCACTAGGAGCAAGATTTCACTGGACTCTTTTGGTTTATGCAACCATAGAACGAGAATGTGACTTATCTACAGCATCAGAAAACTTTTATTTGGCCTTGTTCATTAAAAGGCTTAGAGAAATTCCAATAGAAAAAAAAATATTAAAATCTGTTCAGCAAGAAAGCAACATTACTTATAGATTGTGTCCCAGTAACTAAGGGGGGTGGTTCAGGTTCAAGAATGTGTTTGGAAAAGCCCTACAGAAAGTGGACTTTTGAAAAAAAAAAAAAAAGAAGCAACTAAAACAAAAAAGCAACATTAACAAAACTAAAGTATTTGTTTCCATGGTGATTTGGGGGGGGGGGGGGGGGGGGAAGAAGCGAACAACCAAGTCCCAGTAAGTAGAGTGACACAGAAGATTTATTGGTTTCCTTCTGCAGAGTGCCGGAGCCAGGCACCTCGCGCAGCGTCAAGCACGTCCGAGGTGTCGATCCCGACACGGCGCCCAGCAGCGGGGAGATCGCTCTTTTCATTCTTGTCAGAGCAGGCCGCGACGGGGGCATCTGACAGCTACTGAGAGGGATGACGGGGAGACGAGGAGCAGAGAGAGCAGGGGAAAGCAAACAGCGCACCCGGAGAGCCTCGGGGCTGCGCGGCGGTGGCGGCGGGGAAGGCCCGGCGGAGCCGTCACCTGACCGGCACCCACGAAAAGGCAAGTAGGAGATGGTTCAGAGAGCAGGAGAGGAGCCGATCACTGCTGATCCACCCCGGGATGATGCCTTTATGATAAACACTCACGACAACTTGCGACCAAAGTGCTGTTACAACACTAATTGTCCATGAAAGCTGACCTGCAGCAAAGCAGCAGAGTTCAGTTTCGATAGGCCTGGCTCAAGAGTACGAACGTGATTGGGGATGACAGGAGACATCCACGCATCAAAAATCTCCGAGAAGGGCTGACGTGACTTTGCACACTGTAAAAAAAGCAGTGGAAATCCTAGACTCCTGGCTCTCTGTCAGGAAAGCAGAAAGCACTGCGGGGGTGGCATTTCTAAGAGCATCTTTCCAAACTAGGGTAAGCTTTGTATGGCCTCGACAAACATGGATGGACCCCTCTTTCCTCTCTGCCACTCTCATTATTATGCCTTTAACCCACATGATTAATGATGGAAGATGGAATTTTCTCAGCTAAAGAGATGAGCCTCCTTAAATTTCAAGATATTTACTGATTTTGATCTAACACAACAGTTTTCTCCCCATTTTGTTGAAACTCAGCGAGTGCCAAGACTTGCAACTTTCTGGTATAAAGCCCTTGCAGAAATGCTGGAAGTGTGTCAAGGCAAGCAGGAAGCATTTTTACTCCTGCTCTCTGCTGTGAATATTTCTTTTTAGTACATTTTATAAAATAAAAGAATTATAAAATAAAAAGTAAGGAAAACAAAGCTACAGCCAAGGTTATGCATCTGAAAGGCCTAAAGAGCTATTTATTTAAGCATGAAAGTAACTACGTTGAAAGAAAACAAAACTACATGTTTTCAGTCATAGAGTGATTTACTATTGCCATGATGTTTCAGATTTTTGAAAGCTAAGTTTAAAAGGGAAGCTTCAGCTTTATTACATTTTGTAATTTATTATTACTGCAGCATTTTGGGTTTTTTATAAGCTAATATGAGGCACCTTTCTACCACCGCAATTAAAAATCACATTTTGTGATATTAAATGACCTTTCTCATTATTTCTTATTTAAAATAGTGTAGCCCAACCCAATATTTTAGTTGATAATTTTAACACTTCAGCTTTCTAAACACTAAGAAGAGAATGTGCAAGGAACAAAATCAATCCTGAGTCCCGTTTGATAACCATGACTTTGGATCAAATAAACAGCTAATCCTGCTTAACTTTCGAAATGATTCAATGTTTCATTGACCTAAATATAAAGTTTAAAATTAAATTGATTAAAGATTTAATCAGTTTAATTATTCAAAAGATTTCAAAATTACCCATTTTAAATATTGAACATATTGAAAATGTTAAGCTATGATGCTAACAAAAATTAGAAATGCAACCAAGAATACCATGAAAGCACATATAGAGAAGCTCAATAGGTGGGAGGGGGTTGGGCTTGTTTGTTTGTTTTTGTTGTATCTTTAAAAGAAAAAAATTGCACAATACTTCAATATTCTGCAGACATGATAGCACCAATAAATACATACGACACTAAAAAAAAACACAATAGAACATTTAGCAGAGCAAACCAAATAGAATGGCCAATTTTTGGAATTATCACAAAATTATAGATTAACAGTATATCACCTATACAGTCAGTCAGTTACCCTTCCAATTTCTGCAATCTGCATATTACTCCCATCTTTAAAACGAACACAGACACACACCCTCACAAGACATCCCCTGTAAGACAGCCTTTGGCATCAGAATTAAACACACATTTGGGTGGGTCAGTAGGCAGGACAAAGCAGGTCGTTCAGTTTCTATATTTATTTATTTAGGATAGCAGATAACACAGATGATTCTGATATAGTAGGGTTTACTAAGTTATAAGAGAAGGCTAGATGTAAATCATGTCTGTATTTATCTAAATTCCATTCCAAAAGGAAACTAAGTTTTATACATTCCTTTAAGTTTCACATTATTTTTTTTAAAGTATCTAAGTCTACCACGATATAGTGTAAAGCTACAATATCATTTGTACAGCACCTAATGCAAAAGTTTGAACTGAGCTTCAAATTCTGGCATTGCTAGAACTAAAATGCTGCATTTCTAACCATTTACCAACATATATGGAAAACTGAAATAGTTTTATATCACTGTAACTATGGGCAAAAAGGCTGAAGACCTCTACTGCAACCACTGTAACACATTCTTGATTTATAAACTTAAAAAAACCACTTACTATTACAGAAATACAAGAACCTTGAGAGTTTAAAATAGAAACTTACTTTAACTATACATTTTTACTAGACTAAACACAAAATATTCCATAGGGGTAAATCAAGATTAATCTAATTTTTCCTGGTTTTCCTAATATTAACAGCATCATTTAGCATTCATTTAGCTCAGATTTTTTTCCCAGAACAGTTAAAATATTTCAGAGCTTTTGATACCATTTTTCCAGAGAATACTTTCTATAAAAATAGGAGAAATATAACCTCTGCTAGGCACTTCTGCCACAAGTTAAAAAGGTCTACTTGCAATCAACACTGAACTTATACACCATCAATGGACAAAGCAAAGAAACAGTTCACCAGAATACAAGTTCAAGAAAAAGAAAGAAGAAAAAAAAAAAAAGGAACTGTAAGCTAAACATCAAGAACAAAGCGTGATCATGAAAAATAATCATCACCCAACAACTAAAATAAGGGTGCCACATTCACTGCATCTCAGACATTAGAAAGTAAAACCATAAAAATTAAGCCAAGCCTTTTTGTAGCTTCTACTCTTTTAAGGAGCTGTGGAAGACAATACAGCAACTATTGCTCCTTCTCAAATAGAAGAAAAATAAAAATGAGCATTTCTAAATGTTAAGAGTAGATTGGGGGTAACAAATTTGTTAAATTGCTTTATAAATGAGATCAGAAAGTTGGCCATTTTCACATTAATTTATTATATATATACACACACATATATATATATCCACACATATACAGATACTGCACAAAATTCAAACTAATGCACCCACCATAGCGAGACACTGGTGAAATTTTTTAGTAGCACCCACAGTAAGCCTGGCATCTCACTGGGCACACAGTGCTGTGCCTCCCCCTCTCCACATGCTCTTCACCTTCCCTGCATCCCCAAAGCTGCCCACTTGGTCAGCCAGTTACTAGGATCAGATCACTGATCTAACGAGAGGTTAATTTCCTTTTAGCCCAAACACTAATTCTGAGCCCCTCCCTCCTACCTTGTCGATTTCTTAGCCACATTTGATTGAAAGAGGCCAGGGATGTGACTGTGCAACTAGGATATTACCAATTTTTGGCAGCTGCACAAACTCAGTTAATTTTAGTTTCACAGCACCTTAAACCCCATGCTCATATCAGGTCCCTGTTTTAGAAGGTGTAGGTTTTTATTTTATACTATTTTCATCCCAGATCTGGTTTTTCTGAGGTTTTAGGTTCTAGATCATTAATTAAATCACAAATAATAGCCTTCAAAGGAAGACAATGCTCAAAACCTGTCTCCAAACTGAAATCCAAGGATCTGAAGACTAAACAATCCAAAAAAATTAGAGAAATACCTAGTGCGGAAGCCAGGATGTTACCTCCCACAAGTGTTCATTCCCGCTACTGACTTTTTTATTGTTTTTGCTTCAGAGACATTACCCTGCTTTTCCTCTGTTTGCTAATACTCCTATGTTGGCACTATCCTATCAGCCAGACCACGCTGTACAGCTCCTATAATCTAACTATAAAGAAATTTTCAGAAGTGTAGTTCAAAAGTATCTTTAACTACAAAGTGATTACAAATGCTTGGTATCATCGTTTATTCATGGGGATACAGCCTTTCAAATCTATGATACTCATCGATAATTCTAACAAATGCTTGGTCCATAAATATTTAATGGCCACTTGTGGGTGTTTTATGTTGCTGTCTTTGGAGTTGACCTGCTCTCAGGTTTAATAATTGGAAAAGGTTTATTTTATCCTAAATAGGATATGTAATTCTACAGTATTTGAGTTATGCATAGAGGCAATCAGGTTATTCCATCTCAAGAAAACAAGGAAAACACATTTCTCACAGAAGTAGCATAGATCAAGTTAATGAGGGACAGTTTATTTTTCCTGATTTCTCAGGGCTTTCAGAAGAAAGACTGGTTGACATATGCCTCCATCCCTAAACAAGCCAATAGCAGCTTAATTTTAACTCTATGGTTATTCCAATTCCTGTGTGCCTAATAAGCTCCCTCCTTCCTTTTAGCATGGGTTTTACCTGGCTGGCCTGAAGGAAAACTCACTGTTGCATCTAAATCCCTCCAGTGAATGCAACCAAGTGTCTTGCTAAGACATGAGATACCAAAGAACATAAATTTGAAATACAAAGCACAGCTTAGGATTATGACACAATCTATGGAAGAAAAAGCCCAAAACATATATTTTCTGTACTGGACCACTGCCTGTCTGGTCTTTACAGGGTCACCAACACGATATCCCTTACTACATGAGCTGTAGCTTACACTTCTATCAAAAAGATACAGCAGCTGAGGTGCTGCAACCCCATTGCCCCAGGTGGACTCTCTTTTTAAGCCTGAAGGCAAACCAGGCCTTCAGCTGAATGTGTTTTTCATTTGATTCCTTATACACTCACTATTACAGCAGCAGAAATATTGATAGTGCCAACAAAAACTGCTATGGAGAACACTTCCAAAAATTAGAGCCTATTATTCTCTAATTACATATTACATACATATTGCAACACTATAAACCAAGAAGGACACTAAATCACATTATTAAGGTTGTAAAGTCAAGCACCTAGTATTTTGAAAAGACCAGAAGTAAATTTGCCTTTGAAAGCACAACCCCTGCATTGCCCAAATGCATCTTACCCCACAGCTACAAAACTTCCAGTGCATTTCACTTATTTTCAGTTTAGAAATGTTCAAAAGTAAGTCTGTGCGAAATAGATATCCATAATTCAATTTAAGGCAGGTATCAGAAAAAAAAATGAAAAAGAAAGAAAAAAATAGAATTTAATGCCAAACTAAATAAGAAAGAGGAATCTTTTAATAGGAAGCATCAAGACACTTTAAAACAGGTAGGCCAGGCGTGTTTAACTATAACACACACTTTGTCATACATATTATTATACATCTATATACATACTAGATAATAAAGAACAGTGATGACATCTATCAAAATGAAAGGAGCAATTTCTATGCTACAGGGCTGCAATAAAACAATTCAGAGTTTATAATACTCCAGTCTTTCTGGGACATAGGAACTTGCTCAGCTATTTCTTTGTAAAAACAACCAAAACTATAGTCTTTAATTTTGAGGCCTCCAAAAATTCATATTTCTTTTCTCATACATATTATCCAAAGTATTAGAATACCATGTCACTCCAGTTTAATATTTTTATTTCTTTCATTTGTGAGGTAAAGAAACGAAAATACCCATTCACATTTTGCGTTTACTTAGTTCTCAGACTCACATGAAGCTGTGTAAAACTTCACACCACTGCTACACCGAAAGTTAAGAAGATGGAGTTGCTCTTAGTGTTTCATTAATGAGTGAACACCCTTTAGCCTGCACATTAAAAGTAATATCAGACCATAAGGCCGTCTTTATTAATGAAATGTTACTGTCCCAGATACCATTATCATGTGTGAAACGGACAAGATGGCTGGTATTTTGCACTGTGCTCTCTTATCATCACTCATTTACAGAATTTCTTGATTAAAAAGTAGTATAGCTGAACAGCTAGGCTATGTTAGCAGTGTTGTCTTCTTTGGCAATAACTGAAATTAGCTATCTGTGATGATGGCATTAAATTAGTATCTCCAATAAAACAGAGGTTGTCCACCATTCTTAGCTATTGGAGCTTAGGTACACAAGAGTCAATCACTAGTGTGCTTTGGCAGCAGTCCAGGACACTAATTTCTAAAGGGCTTTAACCTGCTAGAGGGGCACAGGTTAATCCTTGAACCTAATTTGTGTGTCTGTTAAATGCAAAATCCTTTCAGCAGAGGCTGTGCCTTCTGCCTTGGAGAATAGATGCAACCATAATAATGCAGATGCAACCACAGCAAGCAAAACTGCTCATCTAAAGCACTGAGATGCAAACTGAATGGCAATTGAGCCAATACAACTCTTAGCACCTTACACCCTCCAGGTCACCCTTGCTAAAGCTCAACTAATGTAATAAACTTTTACAAAGCCTTGCTTTATCCATATCTACATTCTATATGACAATAGCACATGTCATTATCATTAATCCATTAACTTTTTAGTTTTGGTTAGTGAAAGAGAAACGTTCATTTAAGGACAAGTGTAGACATATTTGAGATAAAAGTATATCTGCTTATTGAGGCCAAGAGACACAGCATTACCAATATTTTTTAACCTCTATAGGTAATCTGGAAAGCTGAAAATGCCTTTAAAAAGTTGTTTTCACTCCAAACAAAGATCTTAAAGACAAGGTATGTTCCATAGCTATCAGCAGTATTTCTACTTCCCTCATTAACCAAATGGAAAACAAAACATTTTAGTCTTTCACTCCTTATCACCCATAATGAATATTCTAAAAGGAGATGAAAGTCTCACCAAAGCAAGCAGGGCCATTGCCATGCTGACAATTAAATAATGCAAGACTGGAACATCTTTGTCCAAAGGCAAGACTCTATATGGGGATATTAAATTTCATACGTCTGTTAACTTCATCAAAACCTTTAAAAACAACATCACATCTTCCTTTCCCCTGTTTCTTTATATTGATGCTAGCAAACAAAACCTTCCAAATATGAATATTCTTTCAGGGCCCCACATGCCAGGTAGCTGGTAGGTCACATGGCAGATGAAAAAACACAGGACACCTAAGAGAACAATTTAGCACATGGTTTTCACTCCTTGAACTTTATGACTTCTTTGACTTTCTTTCCTCATTATGGTCACATTTGCCTAAGCTGATACATTCTGTATGCAGTACAGTAATTCTCCTTTTATATACAACACTGAAAACCTTGGAATTTTGCCATTTTCATTTGTGCAAGAGAAGCAAGGGCAGACATTATCTTTAATGTATGTTTCCTCTTGTCTAGTGGAAGTTTTCAAAAACAGAATGAAAAGTGAAAGACTTCTAGTAAACATTTAATTTCTATAATGACATAAAAAGGCATTACTAGTAATATTCTTATCTTTCAGAAAGTTAAATGATGAGGCCCATTATAACTACTCAACAACCCGCACTCTCAAGGAGGTAAATTCATAAGTAGGAGAATGAAACCAGCCTCTATATGTTTAATCAGACCCATATTGGACTTAATGCACATGAATAAGCTCATGTCAGGAAAAAATAAAATGCATACTCTAAATGTAATGTATTCTATCGTAGTTTCAACTTTTTAGGAACTGGCACTGATGTTGAAAGGGGGGACAGAGAAGGTAATTTATCACAAGTCTCTTTCCAAATCCACTAGATAGATGACTTGCAAAATTAGTTCTGCCTTTCCCCTCTACTCCCCCCTTGTGAGGCTGCATCTGGAATATTTTGTCCACTTCTGGGCCCCTCAATTCAAGGACAGGGAACTGCTTGAAAGAGTCCTGCAAAGAGCCACAAAGATGCTTGAGGGAGTATAACATCTCCCTTATGAGGAAAGACTGAAGGAACTGTGTCTCTTTAGCTTGGAGGAGACTGAGGGGTGACCTCATTGATGTTTATAAATCTGTAAAGGGAGAGTGCCAGGAGGATGGAGTGATGTCCAATGACAGTACAAGGGGCAATGGGTACAAGCTGGAACATAGGAGGTTCCACATAAATACAAGGAAAAGCTTTTTCACTGTGAGGGTGACAGAGCACTGGCACAGGCTGCCCAGGGAGGTTGTGCAGTCTCCTTCTCTGGATAAATTCAAAACCCACCTGGACATGTTCCTGTGTGGCCTACACTAAGTGATCCTGCTCTGGCAGGAGGGTTGGACTCGATCATTCAAGGTCCCTTCCTACCCTTAACATTCTGTACGTGATTCTGTTCATGTAAGTAAAGCATTGCTCTTAGTAGGTAATGTTGCTGGAAACAGATGATTCCTGTCAGAAAATCACATACCCTGATGGACCTTGCAAGGCTGTTATGCTTCACTCTTCCTGGAACATAGAAAGAAAGCATAGGAGACAGAACTATCACCCAAATGCTAATTTTTGTGGAGCCAAAAAGAGATGTCAGTTCAGTTAATTGTGCAGAAGTCTTTCTTGTCTCTCCTTTTTGCCCATGAATAACAGAGTAGTTAACAATATTGACATTCAAACCATCATCAGTGAGCATCTGAATTAACACCTCACAGAGACGAACAGACAAGTTCACACCTTTCAAATCTGCTGTGCTAAAGGGACTTCTATAGACATTTCTGTATGTTACACTTGGTTAATACTTCTGAGACACCATGAAAGCTAACAATTTATTTTTTCTTAATAAAAGCTAGGACAGTGAAGAACAAGAAAGTAGTTGAGAAAGTACACTGTAGTATTACATACCAATATTGTCTAAATTCAGATTAGCACAAAATCTGGTTCTTCCACCTCAAGAAAACCTTGACAGGTTTTTTTGAGTTTTTCTCTCTGTGGTTTCTTTCAGTTCTTGTTCCATGGACAATCCATTACTTTTTAAATAGCAGCCACTCTAAGCAGCACTTGATACAACAGCTAACCAATACTTTGGAAGCTGGAGAACAATTTTCTTCCCTGAGCTGCTTCCCCTATGGCTTTATCAGACCTCACCCAAACATTCAAGCAGCTATTATATGGTTGTATGGTGCTTAGCTAACAATTCCTTTTAAATACATAAGCAACATAACCTTTTAAATACATCCTCATATTAATAATTAGAAATATATATTTTTGACAGCAGTAAATGTTGTAGTCATCAGAACACTTTAACAGTTGTGAGAAGGTCTGCATGGCATAATGCAATCTTCTGCATTCAGTCAACTTGCAAACCTAGAGCAAGGTTTGTTGCAGGAAGCAGTGTGTGTACATTACAAAGGTATTCTCCTAAGGAAATCAGTTATATTGAGGAGCAAGGCATATTAGGTGTGGTGGAGCATCAAGGAGCAGAGCTAGCTGAGGTTTCTCTACGCAGGACTATACTGAATGATATGAACAAAGCTTAAAAGTCACAAATGAACAAGGTTACACACTCTAAATCAAAGACCTTTTCTGGCACTATTTTTGTTCTTTTAGGGGCAACAGGTTTTCCTAAGGACTTTAATCCACATCAAACTGAGTGCCTAAACCCACTCTGTAAAGAGAAGAGGTTTACACATTACATCCAAGCTTTCCTAACCTATGGTGATTAACTGACTATAGCAACCCCATCTCTTCCTCCTGATGTCTGTACTACAACACTCCCATGTTTCCGTATCACTTTAGATTTTAAACTGTGCTGGAAGAGCTAGCTCTTCTTCCTCTCTCTTGATTAATTCTGACTCTTCACCTGTTTTCCATTTCATATTCCCAGAATCATATACTGTAAAATATTAGCTCTTATTTGTACCTCCTAATAACATTCTCAATTGAGAAGCTTATATTGGAGTCATATTTGCTCGAGAGATACCGAATCCCCTTGAGACTGTGCCACAGATATTATCCCTTTTAATTTCCAATTCTTTTTATCACAAGCCTTTCCCTATGCTACAGGACTGCAGCGATTACACAATAGGTGCTTTAAATAGAAATGCTCCAAGATTCTTATATCTCTATCTCCATTTCGAATTGCTGCTTAAAAGCCAGTCAACTTCAGAGAGTTTTTGTAAAAGGGAAGGTCTTAGGGAAAAGAGTGTTTCCAGTCTGAGCTACCTAGCCCTTTAAATTCTGTGTACCATCTATTTACACGCATAATGCTGACTGAGAACTACACTCTCCGCTCCTATCATTTTTTCTCCACAGTCTTAAGTGGGGTCATCTCCCTTATCACCAGGGAATCAATGCCAGGTTACTGTGCCATCAATATAATTGAGGGGAGGGCTGTTTAAAGCATCTCACATTTCCCATCTAACATAATGGGATTCTGCTTCCTCCTGACCTGTGGTGGTGGAGGGACCTTCCCCAGGTGAAGGCCTGACCAGCAGCCCAGCCACTCCCACCCATAACCTTGCCATCCCCCCACTCCCAAACACCAGGGTCTCCCTTAATCCTCCCTGTCAAACGCAGCTGGGGAGACAGAGGGACTTCCAAGATAAACATCTCCTCCCCCATTCAGACGTTTAAATAGCATTTGGTAATTTTACCAGGCACATCTCGGGTATTACACGCATTTAAGAAAATGCTGCTACAGAGGGAAAGAGCATGGAGCTCTCTGGAGACAAAAAAAGCAAACCAAAACAAGCAAACAACAACAACAACAAAAAAAGAAAACCCAAAACCAAAACAAACAAAAAACAAAAACAAAAACAAAACAAAAAAAAAACACAAAAAAAGTGAGCAATTAGTCATCAGCAGTATATTTTGTTTGGTTGGTTTCTGAATAGATGGTAGATAGGCATCTGTCCAAAGGTGTCACCCAGCAGTCTTGACAACTGCAATCCTTGTTTTGTTTTGGAAGTTTGAGAAGCAAGTTAGGACTTCTCCAGGAAGCAGGAAGACAGAGCTTTTCTACAACTGTTCCTCACTAGGTGCCAGGGTTTCAGAAACTGCAGCTAAAGCTTTGTGTTGCTGCAGTCTCCTTTGTGGCAGCAGTAGAAATGAAAAAGCGCCTTTGAAGAAAAAGTGAGAACAGGAAAATCATGGGGGTTTTTTGCATTAGTAGGATTCTCTGGAATGTTTCGGTTTTGTGGTCCTTTCTCAGTATTTTTTTTTCTTTCCTTCAATATATTCAACTAATATTGGTAAGAAGTACGAATGCTTTCAGCATTTTATGCAATGATGTGTTTTTGTATATACATATATTGCATGAACAAGAAAAACCCTCCCAACTCAAGAGAGCAAAAATATAAATAAGTACAGAAAGAACACAAGATTATTATTCTACTATGGAAACAGACATTTGCAAAAGAAAACACACAGAGAAAGATCTATGCAGTGTTTTTGATACCTGATATGGTTAAAATAGCTTCTATCAGGACCAATCTTCTCTCTTCAATGACAAAACACAAGCTAAATTCAAGCAGCACACTTCAAAACATTGCCTGCTAGCCCCTGAGAATTGAACACAGATAATCTTTCTTTCAGGTGTAGCACATTACCCAATCAACACAACACAAACTGATTTCCATAAGAAATTCTTGCCTCATCATGCAACCTTCATGTTAATTTAAAAAATAGTCCTTGATTTTGAAATAAAGTTGAAAGTATAGTGTCAGAACAAAGTGGAAGAGGTATCATTAGCCTTCAAATGTGACAAATAAGAAAGACACAAACAAGTGTCAGGATAATTAAAAAGGCATTGTTCACTTTTTAGAAGAAAAAAAATGAGTTGCACAAGAAATATTAAGCTAACAAAGAAAGAGCAAATATGAGTAGAAAAAAATGACAGTTATCTGCAAAATTCATAAATGTGTCGTTTGTATAACTGTAATGATCATATTTTATGCTGTCATTTTACATTTAATTGCTCACCCTGGTACTTTTCTTCATAGAAGCCATCAGTACCCCACAGAGCCAGATGCTGAATTGCAAAAAAACATACTGTGACCACAGACTTATAGGAAAGTAACTTTGCTGAGCTGTGGTGTATGACAAGTTAATTTTTGCAATTATACTTTTCCCAAGAATAAATGAAACTGCAGGTCATTACTATCCCATATCATTAAAAAGAGGCAGAAAATGTGCTTGATCATAAAGGCCTCAAACTCATTTTATCATTACTTTGACATATGAAAGCAACTTTTCAAGCCACTTTTCCTCAATGTGACTTAATGAAATAAGCACCACCTCAGCTGAAATATGTAAACATCTTGATACAGTAAGAAGCACGTACTACAGAATAATGTTATTATTACTCAATGCTAGCCCAATCATATGTCTAGCAGGAAAGAAATATTATATTGTCTATGCTTACTCACAGATGTTAGCTCTGCTGCATTAGACTACATCTAAAAGTACTGAAGAGATATGTTTGCTCAGTTGTCAGGCAGACCAAAATCATCCCCTGTTCATTTATCTTCCTATGAGACGTTAAATGTTAGAATTTTTTTAAAAAAGAACTAAACACGAGGAATGTCCATCACTGTCAAGTAGACTGTGCAAACAGCATGAGAGCAGATATCATTATGAAACACCTGATGTCTGTTTTCTGTATCTGTGCTCATGCCATCTGAAAAAAAGATTAATTAAGAACTCAAAACCTGTTTGGTTCTTTGAATTTCAAAATATTTATTGTACATGGAGAGCTCAGAACTTTCCAGAGCACTCTTTCTCATGAAATGCATTTTCATTTTCTGCACAATTGCTTCAGTTTCCCATCACCGATACAAACTGTAACACTCAAGTGAGAAAGAAATTCTGCTTTCCAGACGAAGAACATATTTATTAAGACAAAAGAACAAGAGGAAAATGTTCCAAGTGTCTTTGCATTTGTTTGCAGTAAACACCAAGAACCTTTTAAAAATTGTCTCAGAGCATACAAAAGACATCAGGTTGACTGACAAAGAGCTGGAAATTCTCAGTTCACCCACTAAACAAGTGACTACAAGTGACCACAAGCCAAAAAAAAACCCAATTTTTCTAAATCTTCTCTGCCAACCTGTCCAATCCCTGATAGTACTGAGTGAGACAAATATATGCTTTGTTAGCACACACATCAGTATATCTCCTAAATTATGAATGATTAGTTACTTCAGTTTTCTCTTCTAAGAATGAGAGAGCAAGGACCAGTAGACAGGTGATGGAAGAAACCATCCAATAAATCCTTTTCCTGAGATTTTCAAATTCAGGTAACCAAGTGAAGACAAAATCAAACTGATTTCTTAAAAGCGTCAGCATGTAACTTCATGCTGTACTCTTGTACAGGTATTGGTGCTTTACTTCCAAAGAAGAACCTTAACTATTCTGAAATTATTTATAAATATTCCAGTTTGATAATTAGGAACATCTCTCCCTCACTTTCCATTTGATGTCCTTGTGTGGCAGCCATGGATCCCTGTGCATGAGATTCTCTCTACTCATACACAGGTTTTGCAGCAGCAGTTTCCCAGTGTTTTCATGAACACACAACAAGCCTCTTGACACACTATTAGAAAAGAAGACCACAAGCACTGGACATAGTTTTTTCTCTTAGTTAGGAGACTAGGACTTTGTTGCTTCAAGGAGGTATTTTTTATCAGAAAGAAATTAGAATTACAGAGAAAAAAGAAAAAAAAAGTATGTTTTGAACTGCATATTATCGCATACAAGTCTTCTGTAGAAATGGAACACAATCCAATTAATTCTGCACAGCTAAAAAATAGGAGGAGATTGTCCACAGGCAAACAGGGAACCAAACAGCTTTTAAAATCTTCAGTGTCACAATTTTAATCTCAATGCATCCAATTGTAAACAATTCTTTGCTAAGGAGATAAAGCTTTACTATTGTGAAAAAAAAGAATAATGTTAAAATATAATCAAAATACTTTATAAAGGATATACCTCGTCCTGGACTTCCAATTACTTTGCTGAGAAATTATATATGTGGGATGGAACTTTTTCTGATATTTTTTTTTTCTTGTTCAACAATTTTTGAAGTCATGCCTGTTTGCAGGAAAAGCAATAATAAGCTTTCCTTTCTCTCTAGGATAAAAAAAATAGAAAACAGGCACTGAGCTACTTTAAATCTAATAACTTTTATCAGAATTCCTGTTATAATCAACTTGAGACATTGCAAATGTATTTCAAAAAAAAAAAAAAACACCACAGGAAGAAAACAGAAGTCTGCAACAAATCAATTTTAACACTGACTACCAACATCTTAGCACCTGTGTAATCCAACAACAACGAAAGGCCACACACGTTCCCATTCTGTCTGAAGGAAATATTTTGGAAATTGGCAAGAAAGTGAGGCAGTTGTTTTTAAGTTACTTACATAAACCAAGACAGGGTAAAATAATCTTATCTCTCAGGGCAAAAAACTTGTGAGAGTTAGGAGAGCTGAATGCAGAGACATGGGATTACCTAGGCAGAATCATTCATAGTCAGGGATTAACACACGAAGGACTAAAACCTACCTACTATCTCTCCCCCTCTTTCACTGTCACCTTTCACCTGTATTCATTATTTTCTATGTAAAACTGCTTTTACATACACTTTATTATATGCATGACTGGAAGAGAAAAATAGTATTACCTTAAGAGAGATTGCTAGGATTATTTTCACAACCCTTTCCAACTCCCTTTCACCTTCAAACCAATGGCAAAAATTTTTGACTGCTGATGAACAAATTTAAAACAAAACACGGCTAAAACTTTTATTCACACAACAGTATTAAAGCCACCAAACTGCAGTTTTCAGTTTGTTTGTTTGCTTTTCAGTTTTTCAAGCAAAATTAAACATCTGTTAAAATATATACTTTTTATCATGTGATATAAATAATAAAAATAACAGATGCTCTTTAACTATCAAATATCAGGCTTTTGTATCTAGTACACAATTTACTGTCACAGGCCCTTTGCTGCTGCAGAAGTATTACTAGAGCTATTAACTATTTAATTCTTTAGCTGACACTGTGTTTTAGGGAAGGGATTTAAATAATTTACTTCTACATTCTACTGTTCAAATTTTGCTGCTAGGAAATTGTGCAACAAAGTTGTAGAAAAAACACATGATGCTTGTTGATAGTGATATAAGGCAGGATTATTATAAAAACCAATTATATCTTTTCATTCTCTTTTGCTTAATTAAAGCAAGAAGAATCACTATCTTTCTCAGCAGTAATCATGTGGAAGCTGTATAGCACAGATACAGTAATTAACCTTATCATTTAACTCTATTGGGTCATTCGAGTGAGGCACAGTATCAGAGCTCAGAATCAATGCTGCAATGCTACCATCTTCAAGCAGTTCAGAGATTGAATAATGCCATCTGCAAATGGACACTCTTTGTTCCTGCTTAGCTATGCTGCATAAACGTTCCCACTCATAACTTTAATATGGCATCTTAACCATTTAATCATTGTACATTAATACATTATCAATATTGTGAACATGTAAGTACAAAATTACTTGTCAAAGTAATCAGATATTAGTGATTTTTGACTATAAATACGATATGTATGGGAGTTTGTTTTAATTATATATTTTCATGAAAGAACATATAGCCCAGATTATTTTTTAAGAGAGGCTGAAAAGAATGATCATATCTAAACATAATTTTATTTTCCCTTCTACTAAAGTAAATTTCTAAAATTAAAAGCAATGTTCTGTATTTGCTTTGTTGAATCAACCAAGTGTGCAAAGTTTAGTGAATTTTAGCTGTACAGGGGATACTTGGGCATCTGGGAGATTTTCATAACTGAAGACTTGTGCTGTATCACAACAAATTAAGCATAATTAAACACTCTGTTCAGTGTCTATTGTTAATTGTAGCAGCTAATTTGATGCTTAGTTAGTGTTATGTTCCAAACTATTTCTGAGCACACAGTATTCTTCAGTTAAGACTGCCTGCTCGTAGCCCTGCACTTTTTTTTTTTTTTTTTTTTATTCTCATTTGACAGATTTTAGCTCATTTATTACTTTTGTTAAACGATCAGAAATTCCCTTGCCGCGGCAGTACTTTGAGGTCCTTCACTTTCACCAAGTCAGACACTAAATCATAGGGGACGATTATCAGCAAATGCTCTCCGACAGGCCCTAAGCCTGCTGAGGTAATGCAGCTGACAAACTTTGATGCGCCATGCCCGTGCACATTATGTTCACGTAGTGTGTACATCTGGGCACCCTTTATGGCGATGCAGCAAACAGCCAATCATTTATTCCACTCTAATTAGCACACATGTAAATCCTCACCAATCAAGCCACTCACAGGGTTACCGTTGTGGCAGCCATACAGCAAGCTGGCAGGACACGGGAAGAAAGTACAAGAAGCAACTATTGGGTTTGATTTGAACCTGCCGTCACGCCACGGCAGGTCCCCCCAGTCCTGACTGTAACCAGCTCTCCCCTTCACAACCCATCACTGAGATACACAAGAAAAAGGTCATCGGGCAGACTGCCGACCGGCCAAGATGCTTTGATTCTTTACAGGCTTCGGGAGCACACCTGAAGCGACACGCGCCTCCGATGGCTTACAGCGCAGTAGCTGTCGCGGGCAAAAGTCAGGAGTAGCTTTAAAGCATGCAGCACAGCATGGAGTGCATGTTACCTTAAAGAAGCACTGTCCACCTCGATATTTTTAGACCTTGTTATGTCGCCAGGAAACTCTCTGCCAGGTGTCAGCATCCCTTTCCTTCCTCACAAGCCCAGGTGCTTCAGTGGTAACCCTTTTATTTTGAAATAAATAGCAAACGCCTTCGAAAGGACAGATTCGGGCATTCAGGAAAGCTACTGACATTGGTTTATACCACGCAGCTCCAAAGAATGCTGTGTGCACTGAAATACCTAACATGGTTAGCTCCCATTTCCTAAAATTGAATAGTCAGTAAGTCATGCCCTACAGTTCTATTCATTACTAAATTACAGAATGCTCTAACTCAAAGCGTCTTTAAAACGTGCACACTTATTGTCAAGTATATGACACTTGGCTTAATAGAAGTATTCCTCAAAACAGAGGGTATTTCTTTTTTAAACAAAAAATCTACTTAAATCTTGTACCTTCGTGCTTTCAGTGCCTACTGAAAGAAAAAAGGAATAAAACTGCATTTAATAGTAGGATTTAGTTATACAGACTTACATTTTTATTCAGTGGACTGGAAGGATGGAAAGACACATCCACTAAATGAACCTTCAAACTTTTTACATTTCAGTATATTTCTATTCACCATTTATCTTCATCAGCCTTTAAGCTAAGATGTTTATAAATTGATTTGTTACAATACTCAAATTAATGAGGCAAGTAGCTATGAACAGTTTGGCATAGGTTAATTTTTCAAGAAAATTTTCAATAAAATATCACGCAAAATAATTATTCTTTAACATTATGTACAACCAGCACGAGGGACAGAAAGAAAAACTAAACTGTGGTTGTCCTTCTGTAGATGAACTGGTACAAAGGCTGTAGGATGAGAAAAATCTGCTCAGGAATTAAATTAGAATCATATTTTTAACAAAGTTTTATATGCAAAAGAAACTTTTAAATTATATTATCCTTCCTAGAGTAACACAAAAGCAGGACAACAGTGCAGTAAATACTATATGCCAACCAAAAACCAACCAAGCAAGCATATTTATCTCATGAAATACTCAGCTTTCATGAACAGAAAAATATTGGGGGACAGAAGGGTGGGGGATGAGAAATTACTTTCTCACATTATGGATGCTTTCACTGTAAATACTGCCTCTCCAGTTAGTCTCCCCTTGCTAGAGAGCTACCACCAAACAAAGCAGGTCGTAGCTCTCAGCCTGTGTGCAGGCAGGTAGGTAGGATGCTCCCTTCCAGGTCAGCAAGAAATGCTGTCTACTTGAGCATAAGGAGATCCCTTTTGAGTGAGGGGAAATCACCTTACGAGAGGTTTTTTTGCTTACAAATCCACTTCATGGATATCTGTAACTCAGCTGCTGAAATTAGGCACTCCTATTCTACATTTACTTCCAAATAATTAGAAACATTCCTGCTTGTGTGATGGCTGGATGCTTGAAGCTTCGCCAAGCTTGAGGTCAGAAATGGTGGCCTGGGCTGAGGGGCACCTCCCCACACCTGGCTCTGCCCATCAGTGCTGTCCAGGGGGGATCCCCAAATCACAAGGGATGGGGGGAACCCAGGGACACACAAAACAAAGCCCTCCCTTCCAGACCTGGGGGTAAGATTGTGTAGAACAACAACCAAGAAGGAATCACGCCCTCACATCATA
The DNA here is from genome assembly GCF_036169615.1 of Heliangelus exortis. NCBI lineage: Eukaryota > Metazoa > Chordata > Aves > Apodiformes > Trochilidae > Heliangelus > Heliangelus exortis. The sequence goes on from NC_092423.1 coordinate 92,902,308, forward strand.
CTGGAGTAAGGTTACAGAAGTGCCACTGCAGTGGCCACCTTGGTGGCCACTCAACCCCCTCCCCAGCACCAACTCTTACTTTGACTCCCACCTTCTGTCTCACCATTTCTGTAGGACTTCTGGGCCATCGAGACAGCAAAGAGATGACTATGAATGCCCCCCCCCCATAACCATAAGAGACCTTTTCAGGTTTCTTAGCTAAATACATGCCGTGATCAGAAGACTGCCAATGAAAAAACACAGAAAATTATTAGTACCACAAGCCCATATGCAGCAAGCAGCAATGGGTGAGGCCGTGCCTCCCCTTGGTCTCCTGCCACCCAACTCCTGTGGGTATCCCTGGGAGGGCTGTGGGGTAGCAGGGGAGAGATGGCCTCAGTTGAGCCCCAATGGGCACCAGAGCACCGAGCTCTGGCCTGGTTGCCCCAGGGCTGGGCAGTAACCTCATGGACCTTGTTCACATGGAGGACAACTACCCCTACCTAAACTGCCCGTAACATCGGACTCCAGGAATGGAGTAAAACAAAGGAAAAGCAAAATGTGGTGACCAACAGCTGAGAAACACACTGCTCCTGACAGGAAGAAATGTCAGCACCTGTCTCCTGTGCCAGTTACAGGGTGAAGTCAAAACAAAGTGGGACCTGTGCCTGGACCCAGCATGTCCAGGGGGGACACAGTAACTACAGCACATTCCTCCAAGCACAGAGCAAAGAGAAAGGCTTCAGACTGACCACCTATACCAGTTCCATAGAAATTCTATGTATGTAAATGAAAATATACATCACGATCTTATGTTCTCCTTTTCAGATGTGCCTATGGATTTTTTTATACATGTTTGAGGCAGAAGGGTTTTCTCCTTTGTTACCACAGAATAAAAGAATAGCATCCATGCACGATGCCATAAAAATTTTAACACAAATACCTACAAAATGCTAAAAAATCATTAAGTATCCTCTTTGATCTATTCATCTATTAATAGATAATCTATTAAGTAAAGAGAGCAATAAATTAAGTAATCTGACCTAATATTAAAAAAATTTGCTGTGCCTTTTAATTCTAATACTGTTCTCCTTCTAGATAAGCAAACATTTATGTGCAGTTACATTTTTCTCTCATTCTGTGTCATCATTTGAGATGTAATTTAACTAGAAAACTAAAATGTCTCAGCTGCTTTACCTCTCCCAGCTATACAGAAAATGTTTAAAAGCTGTATGTCAGGAGTTTTTAACAAGTCCTAACTGCAAGATCCACTTGTTTTACTTCATTACATACTGGTGGATGGTTTCCAGTTCTCTGACAGCACAAAAAGCAAAACAAAACTGTAGTTACATCATTATCATCAGATCTCCCCAATTCCAGAGCCAAACCAGAAAGGCAGCAATGCCCCCGATGCCATCTGTGCATCACTTCAGCTGCTCTGCTGTCAGCAGGCTGGCCAACCAACGACAATAGTTGGGTCAACATGATTGCCCTGCAGCCTTTGAAAACCTGACCTTTTTGTCACATATAAGTCAGAGAATATTATTTTAGCAGTATGCACAGCTCTAGCAGGGCTACACGCTTGAAACAGTGTCCCAGACAGCTTAAAGAAGTAGAAAACAAATATAAGAAGCCGTTTGGAATGGCAGACAACCCTAAGAACATAAAAGATAACTGAAATATGGTAGCCCTCTGCTTTATTCAGGGGGAAAAAAATCCTCAGTGAGGATTAGTAAAAATTATGAAGGGAACTGACGCAATCACCATAGGTGGCTATCTCAGCTCATCTCAAATGCAAAAGCAAGGAAAGCTCACTATAAGCTATAAAAGGCAAAGGCAATCAGGCAAGAAGGGCAAATATGTAGGAACTCTAATTAACGAACAATAAATGCAAAAAATAAACTGTCAAAAGATGGTATCAAAGCAGGTAGTTTTTTGTTTGTTTTTTTTTTAATGGGACAATACACTGGTTCACAATTAATTTTTAATAACAAAAATTAAGTAGCTTTTAATATTTTTTTCCTGTTTCCTATTGGAAATTGTAAAGCAGCCTGCTAATACATATATATTTTGTTCTTTTTTTCTTTAAACATGCTTCCATCAGTTTAATGGCATAGTAGACTGATGTGCTGTGTAAACTCTTGCCTGTTTAACTTACTTGAACTAACACATACTACTAGCAGACACAGCACTACAACCACAGTGCCCAAAGAAGAGATCTCATTTGCATTCTACAGGTTTTGTCTGCTTAAATTAACAGGAAATTCAGTGGTTTATTACGTCCAGTGAGTAATAAGATTTTGTGACAGTAGTGATACTTTGTGTACTAAAATCTACCTGTCATTTTCAATAGACACCATTGGCTATGGTTCCTGAGATGCATGTAAGTATTTTGGTACTCTATAGAACAACTGGAGCCTATCTATATAAAATGTTTAAGTAGATAAATCCAAATATTATGTAAAATTTCCATGAAATCTTAATGTTTCAAGATTCTGCAACAGAAAAATAACTTACTTGAAATTATTGATTACTGGTTGATTTTGTCAAATATGTTTTATCCATGTATAATACTTTCTGTAAATTTGAGATTGAGATGAAATGTCTCATATTACAGCAAATTGCTCCACCATACACACCCCCCATATCGTTTAACCTGCCAAGATCAGGACCATGGCTTAGCCAAACCACTCACTAAGTGAGGCAGAAGAGAGAAAATCATTTGCAAATAGATTTTTTTAAAAATAAAGAAAAAAGAAAATGCAGGACATCCAATACAAAAGAACAGTGATCTATCTGAAGAATGTCAGTTAAGGACTCGGGACTCAAGAGATGGCTTTACATAAAGCCACATGAGCTGTTTATTAAGAAATGCTTTTTTTTCCTTTTCCTATCTACTAATCACTCAGGGTTGTACTCGAGCTAACATCCCCTCCCTCGACCACCATGGCTGGATCTAATTTTTCTGTGCTCATGCTCACTGTTGGGTAATGGGTAAGGAGCAGGTGGTGGGTGGTTATCTTTGAGGATCTTCACGCTACCTTTGCTACCAAGCAGACAGACTCCAGTAAGTCACCAAATGCCAGCAGAACTTTCCTGTGCCACGTGTCTTTCTTCACTGGCTAAATATTAAAATGACAAGGAATGACAGTCAAAGGCTTGGCATGCTCATCTACCTTGGACTATAGACTCTTTTTTATTTTTATTTTTTTCTTCTTAAATTCCTTGCCTTTACTTTTCGTCTTTCAGCCACTCAAGTGATTTCATTGCCTGTTATGGCCACGTCCTTATATACAGCTCCTGTAGGCATTAATTTTATTTAATGTACTATACCCTTGACACTCAGCATAGTGTTAATGAGTTGCCAGCTGCCTGTTGTGATACAAGAGGAAGCCGCAAACCCAGCGTCGCCTTTACTCCTGCATTGGTTTGGTTTTCTATTGTGACACATAAATGTCAACTGGCATGATCAGAAGTAAACAGTCATGACAGACAGGAAAAAAAGAGCTGACAGTTGAAGGTGATGATATCCATTAGGCTTCTACAGCTGCCACCTCCTGGGGAGACTGCTGAAGGATTTGAAATGTGGTACACGGTTCCTGGCTAACATGGCTCTATGACAAAGAATATGCTTACCTTCAAAATACCTGGCCTACCACCTAACCATCTGGCTTATTATCATTCAGATAAATCCACTTATATGCAGAGAAAGGAGAAAGCCATGAGAGAACTTCAGAAGTGCATAAAAAGGGCAGGAACATTAGTCAATCAGCCCGATGATTTCCGAACAGTTGTTAAGGGAGCATGTCATTGCCTTGCTCACTTAACCATGGACATAAAAGAAAAGAGCTTCTCAAAAAGACAGAGTTTAAGATTTCAATTAAATTAAGCTGAATCTTAAGATGTCCATCAAGTGTAGTTAGAAAGATTATATCCAAGTCAATCTTTATTCACGTTTCACTCTTTGTGATAGTAGATTAAACACTTCATTTTGTTGAAAAGAGAACTTTTACCTGATAAATGCAGAAGTGAGAAAAATCACTTAGGTTAAATACCAAGCCAGTTTTCTTACCACAACTGGCTCCACTGGACTTTAGGCTGTGCAAATCAACCAAAGCCTGTATTTGACATGCGAGAGGATGACTGAAGAAATTTGAGACCTCCCAGTGAGTGCAAAGCCCCAGCAGACACCAGTGCCTTTGCTCTCTCTCCCCCACACCTCTCCAACACATTCACAAGGATGTCAGGGCAGAATGCAATCCTCAGATGGCACATGTACCTCTAGGCTGCTGCAATTTATGCCAGGGCTAACATAGCTCAACCCAGAAAATTAGAGTTGTAAGTGCTTCCATGATCTCCTCCTTCCATCCCCCACACCGAGAGCAATATTTTTCCTTATAAGAAGCTCAGTTAATTGCCTTTATTATACACAATATTCATTCCTTAGATTTCCATCACCTATTATAAATTATTTCAGCTGTAGTCTTCATGCTTTTATCCTAGTATTGATTTTATTTTTAATGTAAACTTTTAAATTATAGTGCCAGAGAAACAACTACTTACATAGGTACAAAGGCTAAATTAGCAAGACCTAAGAGAAAAATACAGATAGGTGCTGAAGATATTTGATATGGAACATTAAAAGCTAGTATTATTTTATGTAATGCTAAAATGTAAGAAAATGCAAATGTAAAGGCAGTTCCACCTTCCAGTATACAGCGATAATAAAGTATTAGAATCAAGCTTCATAATTAACTTAATCAGATGGAGTTTTCTTTAATTCCCTAATTTCTTTCCTTCAGCCACCTAAGCCTTACTCAGCCTGAAAAATATAATTACAAAAACAACAGCAGATAATACTGGAAACATTATTCTGTGCTTGTGTTACACATTGTATTTTACAGTACATCTAGTATTTGACCATCATAATATTTTAGATATGCAGGCACACATCTCCACATTTGCTAAGGAAACAATTTTCTGTGCCTGTGATACAGAGACGTAGGGAATACCTCCTTTCAAGCTGCTAAACTAAGCATAGACTTTAAAGGTGTGCTTAGTTTGGACTCTCTGAAAGTATGCACACATAAATACCGTATGCAGAATCTCAGCATTTGCAATTAGTTGAAGGCAATTTCAGTAAAAAATAAGCCTTTTATACCATGGAATTAGAGCAATAGGTTAAATTGCAATTTTTGTCAACGAGTCCATTTTTACTCTATCGATTTGCACAAGGTGATACAATGCACTGATTTGAATCTTATATACAGAAGTGGTATTGCATTAATTGAAAAATAATTGGATGCCTCCCACTTTATAACAGATTTTTTTACATTATCGAAGTTTTAATCTCTGATGAGTTTTGCAAAACTCACACACCTAAAAATCACTGATTTTATCTTAATTCAGATATGCCAAATACTTCAAGATGAAGAATTCAAAAATAGCAGATTACACAGACTGCAACGCAAACACAAAACAAAAGTTAAAATGTTTGCATCTTCTTTCCATATACTGCAGCATAGTAATTGTTGGTTTTGGCAACGTAGCTTATTAGTTTTGCATAATTTAAGTTTTAATTCATCGTTTAATTTTTAATTAAGTAGTCTCTTTCAAGATGAGCATTCTGCTCAGATTTTAGTTAGATGCTGAACATGCTATCCATAAAACCAATGGCAAGAATGTAACAATATTTAGTTCATACAATTTCTCTGATTTCAGACATGAAAGTAACCAGTTTTTCAAAGAATAAAATAAAAGCAATTGTAAAATGCCATATAAATTTTAAATAATTAAAGCCCTCTGAAAATATCTGAAAAAGTAGTGAGGCACCTGTACAGAGAAGAAAAGCCATACAGTTTTAATAGATTTTGCTGTGGTTTTTCTGGTTTGGTTGGCTGGATTTTTGGGGGGAGTGAGATTTTTTTCTAATTTTTTTTTTTTTTTAAAAAACTCCCCCCAAAAATCCTCCACAAATTTTGCTAGAGTAAGAACACTGCATTTTTCAGACCTAATTCCCTACAGAACATGACAAACTCTTTGCAATTCCAAATAATGCAGAAGTCCTGAGGAAGATTTACATTTATTTATGCATATATAGAAGAAATTTAAGAACAAAAATTATTTAAAACTACAACAAAATAAAAGTTGAAATTTTGATTATGTGTTAAAGTAGCCTGAACCTATGGGCATTTGGAAAAACAAGAAAAGAAAAAAAAAAAGATAAAAAATAGTCTTGCTTATCATAGACGTCCTTTAGTTTACTGTCAAATTCACTTAATTAGGGTATTTCAGACTTCATGACATGAAATTTTTAAGTGTTATTGGTTTAATTTTCTTAATATTTATTGAAGAAAAAAAATTTTATTTTAAGAAGACATCTATCAATTCAACTGAACATCATGAGTGCTGTCAGAATTTCTCAGGCCAACAAAAACCTTCCTTCCAGGTGAAGGAAGGCCAGCATCAACACACCTGAGACACATAACAGCAAAAACCAAAACTCATATACTGCATAAGATCTTTGCACACATAGCCACCAGTAGAACCCCAAGCATAAGTTTCTTTGCAAATCTCTCCAGTGTCCTGAAAAAAACAATAGTGGTTTACACACAGGTTTCTATACAAGAACTAATTCAGTTACCACTAGGACCTCTAACTTTGACTCGAAGTAGTAACATCTGTATTGTCCAGAATGTGTCTCTAGACAGAAAAGTACTATCCCACTGTGCAAGATACATAAAAATACACACACATACACCTTTTCCTAGATGAAAGGTGAGCAGCTGGCTATTCCAGTTCTGGGAGATTCTTTGACTTCATGGTGGAGGGAAGGTTGAGTAATCCCCACATTTAACATCTCTAAACCCTGGATCTTATTTTACAGCTGTGTATTTACTAGATGGATAAACTGCAGCGAATCCACTATTTAAGCTCCAGTTCCACAATTGCCCCAGAATAAGTTCATTTCTGAGAATGTTCCTGCCAGGAAGGAGAGATCTCCAGGCAGCGCCCATTGCTGCTCTTTCAGTGGCACAGTGAAGCAGAGGCCCTAAACTAAACCTTGCACTTCCTTAGAATGTCTTGTTTTGCATAAATGCATAGGGTTTTTTTAAGAAAATGTTGGTAAAATACTCTTTTAACAGTTTACTTGTTATACAGCTAGATTTCTGGACGAAATAAGGAGTAATGAAGCCTTGCTTGGAGATCTTAGTCTAGAAGCCTTAGGGCTGGAGCTGCTCAATGTAAACTGGGCATCAGCCTGTTCTTTTAAACTTGACTACAGGGATCATTTTCTTGATCTGAAAAAAAGAAGCATCTGGTGGCTGACCCCGGAGTTGCACAATAAAGGTCTGTCAGGGGAGATTCACATAAAGATGGGCTATGTACAACTTAGCAGTGGAGTACCAAATGTGTTTGCTCCTGTTCAACAGGAAGCAGCAGGAGAAAGTCCTGTTTTTATTGACCTCTGCACTGTTAGAACAGGCTCTTGTTCTACTATACCTAAACATCCATGGCAGAGCAAGAAGATCCCAAAATATCGAAGTTGTTCCTGATATTCACTGGTTCTTCTGCTTTTCTGCGAGTTTCTTGTTGGTAAAGTTCTGGGGTTTTTTTTGTTGTGGTGTGTTTTTTTGTTTTTTTAATCAAAAGGCTACCAAGACTACAGTTTGCAAAAAACCTGACTGAATTTGGGGAATGTTAGTTGTCTCCGTTTGGCTAGTTTCCTATTTAAACCACATTTATATTTAAATATTTCAAAGAAATTCAGAAGGGCTAATGAAGCTGTCTATGTTATTTTAAACCATGTTTTTGCGTGAGAGTTGACATAGAGCCTGTGGCAACCCTAATGGAAATCCCAAAATCAAGCTCTAGAGTAAGTAGGAAAAAATACCTAGTAGAAGCAATGGAAAACTCAAGTGGGACCTCACAGTATCACTTCACTTACATGTGATTAAACTTCCTGACGGGAAGATTGGAATAGACCAACGCTCACTTGGTCACTTGGTCACAACGCTCACAATGGTCACTTGCTACCTAAGTTAGAACAGCTCTCTTTTCTTGAGACAAAAATATTTATTGTAGTATCAAAAAAGTCTTCAGTGGTTCCTCACCATCAGGGTACTAGCACTACAAAAAGGAAGAAACTTATTCTATAGTTCAAAACAGAGTAAAAGGTTTTCTCTCCTTATGGTGCAGCAACATAGTACATCTTCTCTACACATCCAAAATCTGAATAATTGGGTCACTTGGCCTGTGTGAGTAACCTATTTTGCTGTCATATTTATATAAACAAGCACTTATTTTAATAATCATTCATGCTGCTTGACTTACTAATCTTATCAGATAAAAGTAGTGCACTCCAGGAATATAGAAGAGCCCTGAAAAAAATTTACCACCTAGCCTTCAGCTGTATACAGAAGTATTGTAGAGAAGGAAAGTAAAAGAGACATTTCCAAATTCACACATACCTTCCTAATATTGAAGGCCAGGCAGGAAAGGACTGAAGTGACTCCCATTTCCCCACCCACAGACACCAGTGGCCTCAATCACTAGAATATGCAACAGAGGGCTGTATCTGCACTGCTGCAGATGAGTATTTGGGTGGTGGTGATAAGGAGCCACTAAGACAAGGAAGGTGACACACTAGGGGAGAAAATGTCTTTTTGAGCCAAATTTATGGTATTTTTCTGTAAAAGAACTGCTGATTCCTCAGTTTACATTAGTCTGTGTATGCCAAACACAGAGCTGTACCACATATGCCACGTTTAAAGATGGCACTCCAGTTTTCCTGAATGTGCTGATAACCCAGAAAACATGATAAGGATGTAAGGGTTGGCAAACTGAACACGAAAGAAAAAAACTTAAGTCTACAAACACTGGAGTTGGCAAATTCTATCTTCCCATGATTTTATGCCTCATGAGTTATTCAAGCCCAGCTGAAGTTTCCATTGCAGAGCTTTCCTTCTGCTGGGAGGACTGGCAAACACAACCAACACACACACGCTGGAGCCTTACTCTCCATCAGGGCACTTATCAGGTCTTTTTTTTTTATCTCCCCAGACACCTATCTCCACAAAACTTTCAGGAACAGAGGTCATAACCTGAAGTACTATGTTAAGGTGTAAATCACACCTCAAAGACAGATCGATCAAAGTAGGGGGAGGTAGGAGGCTGTTCATCTCTCAAAGATTTAAGACATTACCTTTGAATGAAAAAAAATATAAGCATTTAAAAACTTTGTTTTCCTTTCACCTAAAGCCCCAGCAAGCAGTATAAATTTTGAGCAGCCATATCTATTTTTCAGTGGGTAAACTGGCAAATGATTCTGAACATTACCATATTTCACAAACTGTGAGGGGCTCTCTGTTGTAGTTTTGGGTCCAGTGAGATTCAGAGAGTACAAAAGGGCACATAAGATGCTGTACATTTTATACCCAGTAAACTCTGATCTGCGATTGATTTATACAGTGTGCTCGGTCTTTATTTCTTTTCCTTTAGCTTGGCAACATAATTTCACTTTGATGGTCAGCATTTCAATTAATCAAACTGGACACAGCATTTGCAGCTTCTTTTGAAGTCAGAAAGAATTGTGTGCTCAGGACCTCTTAAAATGAGACCACTTATTTAGGTACTTAAAGATGGCTGTCAACACCTAACTCCAGTCTCCTAAGTTTGAAATTGCTGACTTCAGTAATTTGCCCAAGGAAAGTGAACCTGGGGCACAGAGAGACTACACAAAATCTTACCTCTCATGACCAAAAAGCCCTTGGCTCTCAGTTAGATGTGCAGACAAATCTCCTTCTCAACCGGCTTGCCAGTACTGAAATATATTGAAGTACGTAGCAGTAGACAGACCATTTCTAATACACTGGTATGGTCAGAACTGTTTTCTAGGGGGATCTTATGTCCAACCCCAATTACACGATAATGGAATCCAGACACAGATTTACAGAAATCAGAAGAATGCAGCAAACTTACAATGCATTTCTCTGTGTCTTTGTGCTCACAGGAATTGCATCCAGGTTTGCTGAGCACTGGCTGCACCACGCTCAATTTTAACACCCAGAGGTAGACAGTCTGACACAGAAGGCACAGGCTGACAGTGCAGCCCAGCACACAAGCAAAGAGCACCCCTCTGTTGTGGCAGAAAGTCTTAGGCACTCACAAGAACTCTTCTCATAAACCACGAGGTGCTAAAGCATTAACTAGGGAAAAAAAAAAAAAAAAAAAAAAAAAAAAAGAGCGGCTGGGTGGAGCTGATCCATTTTCCAGCACAATGTCTTTTTTCCTTCAGTTATGTGTCAAACAGCTTGTCTGTACTGACACGCAGTCGCAGCTAGTGCAGGTGACAGGAGACGATATGCTACAAGAAGGAAGCCACAGAAGTTCACATCAGGGACTGTGGCGGGCGGGTACCTCGGTCGCCAGGGCCATAGCAGAGCCCCGAGTACCAGATTAGAGCTGTGGCTGCTCTCTGCCCTTGTTAAATCAGCGCTAGCAGAAGCGTGTCTGAACAAATGTTTTGCTTCACTCTAAAGACCTTTTATGAGACGTACATGAACTACAAAGGTCCAGCAAAGAGTTACACTGCTAGGAACGGTGAAATTGATTTTACTTTGTAACTTGTAAGAGCTCACAAAAAACTGTAAGCTTTTCCCCTTCTGTTTAGAAAACCCACAGCACTTCTTGCCTTGTAACACGTAACACATTACATCACAGCTCACCAGGTAAAATACTTGATAGGTAAAGGTTTTTATTGTGTACTGATTTCACATACTCCTTTCTCCATTAGAGACACAGGGACTTCAATATAAACTCTGTACTTCATTACCTGAAAGTCTACATTGCCATCCATCTAATTTTAGTCTTTCTTTAAGTATTTTGCTCCTAATTTGTGTCATCACACATCCCTCCACCACAGTATTTTTGAATACTACCACCAAATCCATTGGTAGACCAGATTCTTGGCCCTATTGTCCTTAACAAAAAAATATGAAATAAAAATCGCTCAGTAGTTTTTAAAATGAAAAAGAGAAGGAAGCAGCTCAGGAAATACAGAAATGGCAGCACCGTCCCACCCCAGAATAAAACCTGCATGACACTGTTCTTCAGTATCACAGCTAGAGACATGATCAAAAGCTTTCGTACCTGACATATGCCTCCACCTATAAAATATGACTGTTATATGTGGATATTTTCAAAACCCATTGATACCTAATTTATTCTTTACCTTTACACTTTGAGTTCTAAGGGGGGCTCTGGGATGTTTGGGGTTTTTTTGTTGTTGTTTGGTGGGTTTTTTTGTTTGTTTTTTTGGTTTTTTACAGTCTGAATCACACGAGTAAGAACACAGGATGTAGTAGAACATTAGATTTCATCATGTTGAATTCTGCTTAAAATGCTCTCAGTTCATCTCACTCTCGAGTCTCAACTTTTGCAACAGCAACCATACAGGAAGTCACCACAACAATCTGGATTATGGGGTTACCACTGGTGACAGCTGAGGTTCAAAAATATTTATAATTACACTACTCACTGCACTACCAAACAGGCAATATGTAAAATAAGAACCATCAAATACAGCATTTAAAAGATTCAGGTGTCAACCAGTCATGTTGTAAAACTGTTAAAATGAAGACACAGCAACTTCAAAAAATCAAGAAATTCTTTAAATGCATCTAAGCAGTAAATTGAAGCATCTGTTCAATGTAACACAGTATCCTATCATAGAAGCTAGCCTACCACCCAAAAGTTTATCAGGAAAAGAGAGGACAGTGTTCACTATATCCTCCTGGAAAGGAGAGAACATTTTTTTCCCATCCCAAATCTGCTTGGAAAACTTGTATGCTACCTCAGGAAAACACTTATATGACTGCAAAATCTGTAAATCCTCATCACGAATGCTTAACACTAAAATATAATGATTTTGAGAAAAATCCATAATTTTAAGGAAGAATAGTGCTTTGAAGTCAGCTGAATTTGTAGGGATACTGTAAATATTTTCCTGGAGGAAGGAAGGACAAAGGAGAACCAGGAATCTCTGAACCTTTACATGAAATCAAAAGCAAGGGTTGACCAGGATTGCAAAGTGTTACTCAAATGAAATGCATCCCACGGTAGGCTAACCCAGTTCTTATCTATAACTTACTTGTGTTTTACTAGGTGCTCTGGAAGCAACAGAAAAGGAAGAAAAAATTACCATAAAAAACCCTGAAGTAGCCAATAATATAGCATAAAAGCAAAAGAGCTGCTCTGATCAACCACAGCACACTCTCCCTTCTTGTGGCAGGCAGTGAGAATGCCCTGCTCAGCACTTCTCACAACTGGGCCAACAGAAGGAAAGGGTCTAAAAACTCTGGCAAATGCAACACAGCCAAAATTACAACTAGCCTTGAGCACATTAATGCAGAAGAAGTGAGCAGGTGAGTGCTGGTATGGACACTGACTCAGTTACTCAGATGCAAACGACCTGTGGAAGTATTTGCGTAACCCATTCAGTTCTGTGAACTGGGTCATGTTTTGTATCACATGTAAGCAAATAATTCACAAATAAAGATTTATAAATAAACTGCTAACTAGAAGTCACCGACTCAAGTCTGGGAGGCACTTTAACCAGGAACAGACCAGAGGTTCCTTCCACCAAGCATCTGTGCCTCCAGCTTTGACATTTCTGCATTTCTAATGAAATTCCTGCACATAAATAACGTGCGGTGAATCAATCTATGACACAGAAAAATAAACTATTAACACAAACAGTTTTATGTGCACCACAATTAACCACTCAGTTTGCCATTACTTGGCAGTAATGCAGAATAAATGCACTGCTATCTGTTTACTCTTTTTTAAATGAAAAAAAGAAACAAACAAACAAAAAACAATTCCTAAAAGAGGTAATATTTAAAACTGTATTAAAAATAGGAATGTGAGGAAATCCAAAGATACTTTTTCATACCATGCACAAGCCAAGGCATGGCACTTACATATACATGGAGATTATATGAAGAAATATTTTGCATCACATGAAAATTAACTTGTGTTTTGAAGAGTAAACGATTACAAGAACCATATAGAGCCTGCCTGGTTGATACATGCAATGTTTTCTATGGTTTTCAAAGTTCCTGCCAAAGACTGAGTCTTTTTAACAATATTTACTGTTTGTAACTCATTTTACCATTTGCTATACCTTCCCACCACCTTCCTACTCCCAATGAAGGGATCTCTTCATCAGTGTACTGCTTGTACTGCTCCTTCAGGGAGTCAGCCCACTGCTTTGGAAGGCTGAGTTCACACACTATGCAATGAGTGTCCTCCAGGAACTCTCTGTGCCTGCTGATTTTTACTTCTCTTGTGTTCTCTTCTGCTCTCTCTTGTTAATACCATTTCTCTGCTCTAAAAGTAGCAATGCTCTTTTCTCTCAATTCTTCTAATGAGCCTAATAAATTAGACTCCAAGGCAACTGATCTCTACTTATGACAGGCTTGAAGGCTGCCAGTTCTGCCAAGGAAGACTTAGAAGTGCCCAAAGCTTATGTGTCTTTTCCAGCTGTACAAGATGGGTGATTTTAAAGTATTACCTCCCCTTAACAACCTAACCTTTCAATTTTCCACACTGTATTGTTCATCTAAAAACTGTACCCTGGTTTCTTCTCTGCTCCACAGCAGCCACATAACAAAGTGTGCTGAGAGAAGCCCCACTGCAAAGGGGTATCTAATTATTTGGGGCAAACATTCCCAGGCATGTAACAAAGCAGTGGAAAAGAAGAAGAAACTATATGGATTATAAATTTATCTTACAAACCACAGCCCTCTGCATAAAGAAAATTGCATGCCAGGAGTCAAAAGAGCTAGGATTCAAGTTCCCCTAGTATCAATAGTTGCAGGCAATCACTCACCTTTTGATGGAGAAGAATGCCCTTTTTTGATACAGTGATGACCCAGCTTAAAAGAGTAAATGGAAAAAAAGAATGGAAAAAAAGACTTTTTATTGTTACTTGCTATCAAAATGTAAAAATTTAAATTATCTAAAAAAGCACCTCTTTATTAAAGAGCTAATGAAAGTGAGGGTCAGCCCTATTATCCCTTTAAATTAACAAAAAATTCCTGATCCTTTAAAATTCAGAAGAATAATGTATATTTAAAATATTCCATAATTACTCCAAAAGTATTAATTAACAGTTCATGGATACATAAGTAATGAGATGAAGGAATAAGCCATCTACTCACTATAAATATAAGCCTAAAAAAATCATTTTATAACATTTTTGTAGCTGTATGATGTTAGGCAGGTCATAACACTAGTACTTTCTTCTGAAAACCTAATAATTATTAACCTTTTTAATTTTTAAGCTGAATATTGACTTCACAATAAATTGGAGGAGGTTCAGTCTTACAGTCAATTCCAAACATGAAAGAGTTTCTCTTTTACACACACTGACCATTAGCACTAATTTAGAGATATTTTCTTAGGTTTGACTCAAAAAGAACTCTGAATTACTGCAAATGATTTTAAGTAACAGTAAAATAATTCATACATGACACACAGAATTACAGAATCATAAAATCACTATTTTCTGTACCAAACTATAAAAGGATATCAGAAGTTACTAAAATAACATGGGAAAGCATTAAGATACACAACACAATCTTCTTTCCACAGTAAGATCCTCAGGTAGAGAGGAAAAGTAGGGGATGCAATTCTGTTAAGTTCAGCAGTTCAGGAAAAGTGGCACTTTTGTACCACTAGTGGAAAAACTAATTGTTTTGTAACCCATCCTTCAACTCCCAGAAATGTCCCTCTTCCCACTATAGGAGTCTGAATCACCAGGTAATTAAGAAGCTCCCCATCCCCTTAGCACAAAGGAGCCTGACTGATCAGGAAGGGTTTTCCTGCTCCTGAAGCTCATTCCCTCCTCTCCACTTTGCAATAGTGAGCACGACAAAAAGAACTGCATTTTCTCCTCCTGAGAACCCAGAGGGAGGAAAAGATGAATTTCCCATGTAGCATATGCTGGAGAGATCAGTCAAAGGACTGAGGAGAAGGTGGAAGGTCCAGTGGTCCATGAGAAAAACTCCCCTGGCACTTGGGTTTTGCAGGAAGCCAGATAGGCAGCTGGTGGGGAAAGAGATGCTCTCCCAGAAGCTGGAGCACAAGGGGATCATGAAGGCTGAAAAGGCCTCAGCCAATATAGTTGGAATTTGTGGTGTCAGGATTTCATGGGCACAAAAACAGAGTGAGGACCAATACATCCACCCACTGCTGGTGAATGAGCTAGAGAAATGCTGGTAAGAAAAGGGAATGCATAAGTATAGGAAGCAAAATATACCAGAAATAGGGTGGCAGTAGTAGTAAATTGATAATAATAATAACAACAACACCCAGGATTTTTTTTAAATTGCAATTCAGATCTTCTGTATTTCATACCAACTTCTCACAGAGACAGAGATTTTCTAACAGTAAAGATTGTTCCTTCCATTATCTCAGAAGCAACAGAGAAAAAGAGCATTAATCACACAGTCATAGCCTTTTTGTGTAACCACACTCTGGCACACAGCTTTCTTTACCAGAAACTGGGCACAAATTCACATCCTCAGTGCTATATCAGACTTCCTTTTACTGTGCAGAGAAACTCATGCCTCTACAGTTCCATCCGTAGGAAATCAGGAGCATCAGAAAAAATATTTATGAGGTTGATATTAACTTCCAACTTCAGAAACAATATTGGATCATTTTCTACGTTCTTTATATGTATGTATGAAGGTAGGAATGTCCTCCAAACAAATCCCTGAAACACTGTCAAGAAAAATTTCTTCAGGATATCCTTCTTAAGTGGAGAGCAAACACTGCATGGTCAAAAAAATCATGTGTGTCACATGTCCATTTAACTAAGTGATGGGATGGTTTTTTAATGTTCTCTGGTGTGATCAAATGAAGAAAATAAAGAAAAAGAAAAAAAAAAGGGGGAGGGAGGGAGAGAGAGAAGCAAACAACCAAACCTGAACAAACCTAAATAAGTTTCCATGTATTTCCTTCCTCAGAATATTTTCTAATTATAAGGATAAAATCCTGTTATGGATATTCATCACAAGCGTAAAAATAACCCATTACAGAGATACAGTAAATTTGCTGGCTGACAGTTTAATTTTTAATAAACTGTCAGGACTCAGGCATCTAAGGGACTGCCTTCATCAGGAAATAACTCAAAACAGAAAACAGTAAACTCATAAAAATTAATGTCTGCAATGAATGCATTGCTGAAGAAGCAACAACCTGCTGGAGTCCCTCCATCCACCAAGTTCCCAAATGTTATCTGAAAAGCTTGCTAGTCTCTAAGTGACCAACCTTGCATTCTGATCACGTGCCATCCCCTTTCTACTGCTCTAGGCCTCAGTATCAGGCAATTCTTGTGGTACTCCAACCATCTAACACATTATCAATGCCTCTCCATTCTATGCCATCAGCAGATTCTCATAACTACAACTTTGTTTTGTGTGTGTGAAGCAAGGTCAATAATGAAAATATTTAATAAATTCTATCCCAGTATAACCTTCAGAGTAATCACCTATTAGACCTCTCATTACTTTCTTTAATACCCTTTGCCAAATCTGAGAGTCTGATTTTTATCCCTTTGCAATAGAACCTTGCACTTCTTGCTTACCAGATAATTTTTTCCACAGTTTTGAGGCTGTCTGTTCACACCTAAACTTTTTAAGGTGGTTACTCATCTTCTGAGGTCTACAGCTCTTCTCTTCAAAAGTTTTTAATCTCATGATCCAGATGCCTAGGCTGTACTTTGCAGGCCTTTGTAAACCTTCAAAAAGAATGCACACTTCATTGCATTAAGATTTATTTTCCACAGCAGCCACTTGCAAGAAGCCAAATATAAAAGATCTAGAAAGACTCTTAAGGTCATAACAGCTCTAAAATAATTTAGAGTACTGTTAATCTTGGGATAAGATAGTATCTTGTTTGTTCAAAAGGAAAAGAAAAAAACCCAAATACCTGTGTGCAGTAAAATCTTCCCACAAGAAAATGACAATATCAAGAGATCCAGTTCTTCAATGGGCTATTCAAATTTAAAAATAATAAAGACGTGGATGTGTACTTGGCTTCTGGTTCGATTTTAAGATGAAACTATCCTGTTTGTGTGAACACAAAAGATCTGATCACAGGAACCAAACTGTCAATGAATGATGAACTAGCTGCGTAGTGCCAGACAAGCAATGAATGATGCAGGTGGCTGCATAATCATAGAATCTGCTGAGTTGGAAGGACTCATGAGGATCACCAAGTTCAACTCCTGTCCCTGTGTAGGGCACCCCCAGAATCACACCATGTGCCTGAGAGCTTCTTGAGCTCAGGCAGTCTTGGTGCTGTGACCACTTAGTTCCCTGGGGAGCCTCTTCTACTGCACAACCACCCTCTGGGTGGAAAAACTTCTCCTAATATCTAACCTGAACCTCCTCTGATTCAGCTTTCTACCATTTTCCCAAGTCCTGTCATTGGTGACCGCAGTGAAGAATCAGTATCAGTCCCATCTCTTCCCCTTGTGAGGAAGCCATATGGTGCTATGAGGTCACCCCTCAGCCTCCTCTTCTCCAAACTGAACAATCCAAGTGACATAATGCCAGTATAAGAAGTCTAAATTTCTGGTAGCTCTAGCAAATTCCACTTGCTTCTTCTGCAAGAATCTGTGTTGATTTTTAAGTGCATTTTTAACCAGTTAAGGAGTTGGAGTAGAAAAGAATTAATCACACTAAACTTAGATGGATTCCAAAAGAGATAAAGTCAGAGGCTCTGGTGAGATCAGGCTTCACTCACTACTAGAAAGTATACCTGTGTGGCATTGCACTTGGGCTGAAACAGAACACTGGCTTGTCTTGGCTCTTATAATCCTGGCTACTAGATGGCAAAAAATCTGGTTTCTATTCTTGGCCCCATCACTGGGTTGCTAGATGTCCATAGCCTAATCTCTTCACTTTTCTATACCTCAGTTTTTCATTGGCATATAAAAATGCTTTCTTAGATTGACAACTGATGAAAATCAAGTGTTTTATTATTTGTCTGTCCACTGCAAAATGCTCCTGTGCTCCTTTCTGTGTGCACACCTATCTCTTCTACAGGTCTCCTGACTTCACATTAGACATGAGTGCTAGAAGCAGTTAACTATAGAGAAATGACATTTCCCATACATCCTGTACAGACTGTCTCTTACCACAGCTGATAAATATTAAAAAGGCCCACAATAACTTTAAATATGATTACAAAAAACTCAAGAAGTTAGGTGGCTTGACCTAAGTGATTGTCCCAAATTAAGAAGGAAAAGCCAATTGTCCTTACATTCTCCTAAATGTAAACTCATGGTGTATCGATTCTTCTTGCTTCAGCACACAGTGTGTGCTGAAAAAAGGCTTCACCATACTCAGAACCCAATTTTAACCTCAAGGTGCCAATCAGCTGGCCTGCCTCTGCCTGCCCATCCCACACTGCTGTATCCTGCCAGCTCCTTTAGCTTATATTCAGTTTCTGCTTGGCCACCAGACCCTGAACCCTCTGTTGATTCTGGATGTTACCTCCTTTGCCAGTGCATTAAGTTTTTGGAAGATTTTGGCTGCTTGCTGAACAGAACACAAGGTGACCTTGCACTAGCTATCCTGCCTGCTCTGTTAAAAAAAGATAAGCAAAAAATTAAATAGGCAGCATATTATTTGCAGCATTTATTGTTACTATTATATCAATAAGTTTAGAGACTTGAACAGCGTCCTATAGAAAAAATATCCAGAACTACAACATACATAGGTTTTCCAGCCTGCACTTAAATTTATGAAAACTAAAGCACAGAGAATCATTGTACTTTTAATTGTATGAAATAACTATAGAGATCGGAAAACAAAGAAATAAATTGTAGGCATGTGTTTAACAAATTCAAGCACTCCAAAATTACTATGCTTACTTCATTAAACTGCAAATGATTCTGCTTGGGCTTAAAGATAACAAAATAAAGTTGTGAACCATATAGAATAAAGGATCTCAGAAAATATTTTAGCAATAACCACCATAGCTGGTGGTTAACCCTTACCCAAATATCAAAGGAAAGTATCTGTCAAAAGTGTAAATTAAATCACTTTTAAATTGAACAGAAAATTATTTCCTATTTTCCACAGGTTATGATTTGGAGTGATCTTAAACCTCTGGAAAAGAATTTCCCAATTTTCAAAAATTCTGAAGCCAAATTACAAGTAATTATAGCTTTTCATTTTCAACATGATGAAATAATTTGATTCGTTTTACAAGAGGTCTGGTTTAGCTCAAAATAGACAAGTGCTTCTGCAATGAGTTAGTACACAAAGACAATAAAGATCATTCTCAAAAGAAAATCAGGGATACATGTTGGCTATAAATCATAAATGGAGCATTCAGGCAAAAATAGTTTGTGTGTTCTACAAATGCCACTTATTTCCATTGCACATGAGTGAGATAAAGTAAACAGACCACTGACAGTTTTGGTTTCAAATACAAAATGGGTAGGATTTGAAAGAAGAAAAAGAAAACGTATGGCATAATCATTAGTGTTAGATCTAGTTTTAAAGTCTAATTTGGAGAAATAGAGTGCAGGAATACAAGCTTTTCTATATTCTTATTACAGAAGAAAAGCAAACTAGGACCATATAGCCTTAAATTAAAACTAAATATTATTTTAAGTATCTTGTTCCCAGGTCTACATGCTTCCTCTCCCCAAAGAATTACCATTTTTTCTTATTCTCTGGGAAAAGAAACTATATTCACTAAACTATATATTCCATTTCAGTAAAGCTCCTAAAACTTTTCACACTGAATCCAAAGCTCAACCAGCTCCAAGTCAGGGCAGCACAGTTCATTACTATAAGGTTCGATGCACTTTGCAAAAGGCCTATTGTAAGTGAAAAAAACCTCCTAAAATACCTGATAAATTTCAATAGAACTAAACCCACACTAACTTGTATTTGAAACAAGATTTGGGGTACATGCAAGGCTGCCTATTAAAAATTGTGCTGTAATAAACCTCTGTACACTTAGTTTTTAAGGACAGAGATTTGTGTGACCTCTTGAAGTTGTAATCAAACACAGATACCCAGTAGCAAGAGGAAAAGTTTAAATGTAGGGTATAATTTAGATGTATTTAACAAAAACAAGGAAACCATAGCCTTCTAAGGAGGCAAGTTTAGTCTAATCTGGAGGCAGAAAAATCTTAGCACAACATTTCTTAAACTTCAATCCAAGACCCAAGCTTGCCAGCCAGGTTCTGATTTCATACTTTCCTACTTTCCCCTGGTTTGTTTGAAGTTTACCTATTTACACTGCTTAAAAAAAACCAAGATACACAGGGCACATTATTGTCACAACATAAGCAGAATCTGATATAAAATATGCTAAAAATTAATCTAATTAAAAGTAAATAATGCCCTATTGCATTTTTGTACCATTAAAAGGGGCAACACTATTATAACATTTAATTCTTTTACATAATAAAATATATGTTCTGCCTAATACTACAAAGTGTTTAATAGTGTGTACTGTGTTATAAAGTGACTAATACAAAATTAAAAACGTCTTTCTGCCAAGCACCTGGTTATTATTAATAAGTTTTCAGAAAGAAAATTAATAGATTGAGCACTGACATTCAACAAACTCAGATTTCTCTTATGGCCAGTGTTCCAGACGCAAAGCAAATCTTCAAAGACTATTAAAAGAAGTGCCAGCCAAAGAAAGAAACAAAACAAAACAAAAACAAAGTAAAAAACAAAGTAACAAACAAACAACTGCTTAATGTCTAATAATTAGGAGAAAAAAAAAAATTTTTGTTGGTAGACTGCAATAAAATGAGGTAATTTGAATTTACAGAAATGTATCAAAGGTTTTTAATGGTATTCCAGCCTTTGGGGGTGGCAGACCAACAGCAGATATATGGAGGGATGAAGCACACTACCCAACAAAAAGCCAGGAACAGTAACATCAGAAAATTGGTATCTACAGCCCTCCTACTCCCTCAAGTACAGATGTTGCTGAAAGTTAGGCAAGACTCAAGTCATATTACAGAAAATTGTACAATACAATAACATGCTTTATTACTGTGTACATCTCTTAATGTCATCCCCCAAAACAGCGGACAACAAAGCTCATTTTATATTTGCACAGGTCAGGTATAGGGGTTTTTTTGCCCGTGTTTCTCACCTATTTTAGAGGACTGGATAGAGCACAAGATTACAGGAGTTAGACCAAAAAGAAGCAAAATGTTTGGCTGAAGGTTAAAGTAGTTCTAAAACTGTACTAGCATACTGCCTGCATACTATGTTGCAGGCTTTCTTGTAATAGTAACAACATGGAAAAAATTAGGGGTTTGTTTTTTGTTTTACTTCCTTGTTTCCACTACCAGACTATTTTTATTAACATTTCCTTCTTCCCAGGCAGCTGATGAAATTAAAGCTTGAAGTGGATTTTGAAATGTATACTATTTTCTCCAGTGTCTAACATCCAAGAGCATGTTCAAACACCCTCAGGTTACCTCACGTAGCAAGACCCGGTCAACTTGAATTGAAAGTGTAACAAACCAGAAGGCATTTGACCTACATACAAAACTAAAATTATTCTTAATTAATTATATTCAAATAAATATAAATTATTACTATTAGCATTATTACTATTACCACATGACACAAAGGACAGGCAGTGGATCAGAGGACAACTGAGGGGTCTGCAAACACGAGGGTAAGAGGTGGGGGTTGTGTGCCAGAGCAAACCACGTGGCAAGTGCTGTTTGGTCTGCAGGCTGTAAAGTGTTCCAAAGCCCCTCTGTTACAACCTCCCACCACTAAAACATAAATATTACAAACCTTCAGTCCATAAAGGAAGTTCAGATCATAAACTAAATACCACTGGCAGTCTGCTGAAGACCATACAGTCATCAAAATTCATCTTGAAAACTACATTATTTCACCTACGCTAAGGAATATTTAGAATACTAACAAATAAGAGGAAATTCTTGTCTAGCAGTTATTCTGAAGAACTGTCAAGTTCTCTTTTCCACAAAAAAAAAATGCACTGGCTTCAACCTGATTTACTCCATGTAACAGCAGTACTAATAATATCCAAGTTTATAAATCCACTACCTTCCCCAGTAAGGGTTTAGATGCAACAACCCAGTAGACATGAAATCCAACCTTGTCACATAGCTAGGAAAGGCACATAAGGCAGTGTAGGGCCCAACAGAGCACTGTATAAAACTTCAGAGAGAAATAATTTGTAAAAAATAAGCAGAGTCATTCATTAAAGGAACTTATTTTGCAACTACAGCCATCCATGAAATGGGCAGGATTGTGAGTGATGGAGGAACTTTAAATACTTTTGATTTTATAATGATCTGCGCCTTCTACTGACCTAGTTTAAGAAGTGGGTTTACATGATTTATCTTCACTGAGAAGCAGATATAAATAAATTATCCATCTTAATTTTGTTGGCATTTTGCTGATGTGCATGAGATTATGAGATATGTAATGATATACTTGAGACAAGTAATCTTCAACTGCCTGAATGTCAGATGGAGCAAATGGAGGGACCTGCCCTGTGGAAACATGTATGTGTATCTCTCAGGGAAATGGTGGTATGTTCTGAGTTGTCAGAATATAAACAGTGCTTTAATCTAGATGTTCTTTGTTCAACACATAGTCTCTTCAAGTAACTTGTGACTAGCAGCAGAAGAAAACTCAGTAGGAACAAAATATACTGAAATAAATCCTGATAAAGTAGAAGAAATATACCAAGATACTAACAAACACAAAATTATTTTTAAAAATTAGGACAAATCTAATATTCTTTACAGACATAGTAAGTCTGTCTAAACTGGGGTTATATTTGAGAAAAATCTGGGGGGAAAAAAAGTAGAGAAAAATTAATTTGCATTTCTGTGACCATGCTTTCGGTGGCACACAATTACTTAGGCACAACTGACAGGCTGTGACACTGTCTATTCACTGCACTTGAGCAATCTCTCAAATCCATGTTCAGAAGAAGCCCCTCTACTGATTTGTCATTGGTGGTGTTTTTTTTCACTGAGATTTATGCAAGTGCAGCACTACTTAAGTGCAGCAACTTCCAGGACTGAATATGATTCTGAAAATAAAATTCCACCTGCTGTTGACCCATCTTGAAACGATATTCTCTCAAAGGTAAAAAAAATCAATGACACTGGAATCTCAAAGCTCATTATAATGGCTTTGTAATTAGCCTGCAAAAAGCTCTCAGAAACTCTAAGTTGAATATTGTGCATTTGGGTTTCTCTTCTATGAAGCAAATCCCTGAAACTAACAGATTAGTCACAAGGCCCTTAAGGCAGAGAAGTAAGGAAAGCTCCTGTTCTCTCCAAGTCCTAACACAAGGGACTTCCAATGAAATTTAAACATTATAAATAGGCAATACTCTATCATACAATTCATAATTAGACAGTGGAACTAACTGCTACAAAATGTCATTAACGCTGAGGACTTAGCAAGGCTGGAAAAAGGATTAGACATTTATATGTAACAAAAATATCCAGAGCTCTAATAATTTTCCAAGATCTATTAAATATCATGTTGCAGAGTTTAACCTCAGCTCTAACTGGCCAAAAAATAGGTGGGTTCTTGCATCTGCCTCTGCAAACTCAATTGTTGATCACTGGATACTGAAATAGCATTGGGTCAAGAAGCCCAGTCTGTCACGGCAATACATTGGCAGTTTTAAACAAAACAATCAAGTTGATCCACGGGCTTCAGCTCAAAATGGGTAACAATTATGGTGTGTGCAGTCATAAGAATCTGGGAAGCAAAGGGAATGCAAAGCAGCTTTCCATAGCAGCCAAAGACACAAAGAGGACTGCAATGACAAGTTTAGATGCCAATACTACATTAAGAACCGAGCCATGGAGAATTGTCATTCAATTGAAATAAGAGGGAAAAAGAAAGTTTCCTTGGCTGTTGTGTTATAAATCTGTTTTTTTAAAAAAAAACAAACAAAGCTAAACTCATTAGCAGTCAAACATGCAAGGGTAACATATAATTGGATTCAGAACTAAGAAGACCAAGTTAAAAAGTTTTTTTCTGCCACTACTACTTTTCTCTGTCCTCCTGTATAGGCAGCCCTGTCTTATTTGTTCCTCTTTCCACAACATAACCTGTCCTTGCTTCTCTGTGTCCCAGAGGATATTCTAATTCCCTAAACTATGTGGACTTCTGTGGAGGGGCCGCATCTGGAGTGACACCTCACAGAAAAACCAGGTACCTACTGGCTGCAGAAGCCAAAATTCAACACTAGAAGTGAGATTGAAAAAAAAAAAAAAAAATAAAAGTGAAATAAAAAATATGTAATTCCACACACTAATCTCTGTCTGTTAATAAGCCTATCTGTATATGAGATATGTATATAAGGTTCTACAAAATGAAAAAAGCGCACCTCATTGATAGTTACTATACAACAGAGGTCAAAAGACTGACTTCCTGTGTAAATATTTGAACTACATATTGTAAGTAACATTTCAGCCTCTGCAAGCAATTATTAAATTAAGTAAATAGCTATGGATCATATGTACAAAGGTGAATGCAAAATGCAGCGATATTTAAATTAAGATCAAAACAAGAAACAGCCCTTTGGTGCTTTGTTTTTCTTTAGAGTGTGGTGGATAATAAATATCCAAGAGCTTTCCGAGCTTCAGAACAGATTGGATCAGTTTCCTTATGCTTCCTTTTGTAATCCTGTCACAGAAGAAACGTCTCAGAAGATACAACCTGCAATTTGGCGCCAAAGGAAACGCTGTACCTCCCTCAAGTCCTTGAGTACTTTTTTTTTTTTTTTTTTTCCAAAAAGCAGAAAGGCAAGCCTGATGATTGCAGCAGTGTTCAGATCCAAGAACATTATTACCCAACTCACCTGTCCATACTCTGGGAGCTCAGACTAACCCAGCAAGTCAGACACAGTAAGTCACCAGCTGTGGCTCTTCATGAATTTATAGGAGACCTGAAACCACCACTGGTAGCTACTTGTCTAAGCCTACACACACACAGTGTGCTCCTGAGGCTTGAGGCATTTGGCAGTCTTTGGCCCCTACCAGGAAAGGCATCACTTCATCCATGAGCAATATACAAAGTGCTCCCTGCCAGGGTTCCTCTCAGCCTTCTCCTGCTCCCTGCAGAGACAAAGAATGGCATGGACACAAACACTGCAGAACTGGGTCTGCAGACACACAGGGAAAATGCTGCACTCTGCCTCTGGATTGCAACTGGAATTTAGAACATGGACTGGCTTTCCCCTGCCTGTTTCCTTAACCAACAAAATCCGGTTTTATAATATAACTGCTATGCATGGAACTAAGAAATCCCCTTCACAATCATGAGGGAAGAGAAAATTAATCTGAAACTAAAGAAAAAAACTTAATATACTTATCCATATCTAGGAAAATATTTTATTTTGAGAAAAGAGAAAAAAAGCCTTAAATTCAGATAAACCATTGAAGGAAAAATTTAATTTAAAAAAAAAAAAAAAAAAGAAAAAAAGAAAGAAAAAAAAGCTTTTGTGTGGTTTTGGGTAGCTGAAGAAGGTATTTGATTTTGATTTTCTTGACAAAGTAGAAAGTCAGAAGTCCTTGAATGAACTGGTACGGTGTAAATAACATTTAGAGCCTTCTTACTTGTCCTTTTTTTTCCTACAAGTGATTAATTTCATGAAATAATGCCAACAATTTTTCATAAACTATAATGCAGTCTAAGAATAGGCCCCTGTATAAATTGAACACAGTAGTCACATATTTTGTGGGTAGATTAAGGATAAAACTGCTAGCTCCATGCTGTGCCAGATGAAAAGGAACTGTTTCAGTACTTTAGAGCATGC
Organism: Heliangelus exortis; assembly: GCF_036169615.1. Classification (NCBI taxonomy): domain Eukaryota; kingdom Metazoa; phylum Chordata; class Aves; order Apodiformes; family Trochilidae; genus Heliangelus; species Heliangelus exortis. Next base: position 92,928,180 of record NC_092423.1, read on the forward strand.
ATATTTAGTAGGCTATCCAAATTATTTATAAAACTTTGGGGAAAAAATTACTATTTAAGGAAAATAGTATCATCCAGTGAAAAAGGAACAAGAAGAAGAAACTCAGGTTCCATTCTCAGCTTCCTAGAAAGTAGGCAAATCACTTCCTCCTGTAGCATTTCCGTGTCTACACAATGAAGGTAGCGTTTACTAATTTGGTAAAATGCTTCAGAACCTGTAAATGAAACACCTTGAGCAACACAGTGTTTTCAGCTCCAGATCATCACATTTAGGAAAATCCTACGGAAACAAGTGGGAGAGCTGAAGAGGTATCTAGAGCCACAGAAGGTTCCCCTGCATTCAGACAACTGGAGTTGTCTCTACACAAAGCAAACCACGTGTTTACTACATTCAGCCACCCTTTAGACACTGAGACACCCCAGTCATTGGGGAATGCAGCAGAGTGATATGAAAGAGCTGAGTACCAAAGAAAAATCCTGTAAAATCTGTGAAACAAAATGGGCATTTACTTTAGCATCAGAACATAAATAAGTAGTAGTGTTTTAATAAATGATGTAGGTGTAGAGAGGCTCAGCAAGCAGCTCGGCAGCCCCATGTAATACCAGTACTGCAGTCTTCAGAGAGCCTTGTCTACATGTTCTTATAGCACTGTGAAATGCAATTCACAATCCCTTTTGACAGCCTCAATTTACACATATACACCTTTACAGTAGGGACTGTATGCTACAAATAACTGTCACAACTTATTGAAGAGCTTAGTTACATCTAGATAACTAAGAAGACTCTTCATCTCCAGCATGTACAAAGAGACCTCCTAAGAGAAACACAAAAAAATATTCAAAAGAAATTAAGAACAAGGCTTTACTCCAAAAATTAAGCTCATTATTAACTTTTCTGAAAGTGAGACATTATGTTTCAATGGGCCTCAATGGAAAGTCTCATTAAGAACTTGCCACTCAATAACATTTGTAGTTATTAATAATGAAGAAATCTATTTTTTAAAATAGTACACAGCCACAGTCCTGTAGTGATCCAATCACCAAGTGATCCAATCACCAATCATCAAATAACATGGATAAAACCAGAATGGATATCCATAGGATCAGATATTGCAATGGAAAAAAAAAGGAATATTGCTGCTATGAGTGATGTGCAGTGCAGGAATAAAGTTCTTATCCAAACCTAAAACAAAAAAGGAAACAGTCAAAAGCATGACCTATAAATCCAGAAGTAATTTCCAAGCTCTTTTAATTCTCCAGAAAGGGAACTGCACCTTCTCTGCATGGCCAAGACAGCTAGAATATAACTGGAGAAGGAGCTACAGACCTTTACACCAATTAAATGTAGAAGCATAGAGGATAGCAAGCATTCTTGCTTACTAGACATTCCTTACCACCTCTTACTTTTCTCTCTCCTTGAACTATTTTCCATGGGGCTCCTCATCTGCTTCACAATCTGCCCAGAATATCTTTCTCCTCCTACCAGTTGCCAGCTGTTCCACATTCACATGGATAAATGCAGCAATTGTTCATTTCTCATTCTGAAGGATGTTAAAACAGTTGGACTTTTCCCAGTCAGACTGGGATGAGAGAAAGGAAAATGTTTTTTCTACCACATATTACCAGGGAGGCTAGATAACATCTTCAACGTCTAAGAAAAATACTATAAAGCAAGTAAAACTACAACATTAGGAGAACCAAGGAAAGTAGAAAGAGGAATGGAGTGGTCTTCTAGTGGACAGCTGATGAATGCAATTCCAGTCTTACCACTCTTGGAACTAGCAGGCATGGCTAGGGCACATGGATGTGGGAAGGGGATAGGTAGCTAGGAAACACCTCTGCAGCTTCAGCGCACTGATTAAGTGCACCTGAAGTCCTGATTCCTAAGATGCCTATGTGCAGCTCCAACAGTTTAGCTCTGTGTTCTCTAGACTCCACATTTGGTGCTTCCAGACAGCCCTCTCTTCTTACGGCTGAAGAAGACCAGCACCCTCAGCTTCTCCTGGTGCACCTCTCAAGAAGCCTGGGGCAAGCTTAGGACTGGCATGGTGGCCTTCTGGCAGACCTGTTATGGTTTAAGTCTTCCTTTATACTGAGGAGCCCAAAACTGGACACAGCATTCCAGTTGTGATCTAAAATGCCAGCTAGAGGGGAAGAATCACTTTCCACAACTTCCTGGCTACACTTACTTGAACATAACCTGTCCTGCAACTGGCCTTCTTTGTTTCAAGGGCACATAGCCTTAGTACATTCAACATGTCCTAAACCAGAAGCATAAGGCCTTTTTCCACAAAGCTGTTTTCTAATAAGACAGCACCCACCAGTGTAGGTTTACTCCATGCTAAACATGGGATTTATGCATTTGCTTTTCTTTGAACTTCATGAGGTTCCTATCAGCTCAACTGTCTACCCTTACTAGGTCCCACTCAATAGCAGGCTTGCCCTCCAGTGCAATGATGGCTCTCTCAAAGTTGCTATCATACCCAGACTTGCTAAGAGTGCAGCAAATCTGCCTGCTAAATTAAAAATGAAACAGAAATTTAACCAGTTCCATAATCTAGAATGGCCATCTCCATGCCACTACAAAGGAAGAAACACACAAACAGAAAAAAAAAAGAGGAAACCAAGAGAACTGGCTATTGATTTATCATGATTCTTGTGAGAATTTGATGAATTCCCAAAAAGAGCCTAGTGTTCATATTCCAAACTTTACAGAAGGACTGACTTTACAGTCCTACAAATTCACTTAAACTGAAGTCAGTGATGGTTTAAGTTAACATCATGGATTGTAAACAACTACAGTCTGAAAACTGGCATAAGCTTGCTTCTATGAATTTACTGATGGGACACACACACCTCTTAAAATTGCCAGAGTTTATCTGACAATATGTTAAGAAAAAAACCACCAACAAGGTGTTCCTGCAAGAAACATCTTTCAAACTGAATATTCATCTGACAAAATGCATGGCTGTTAAAAGTTCAACAGATTTCATAACAATGTTTTGCAGATCTTAACCAGCTTAGACTGTCTTTGACTTTGATTTACCTCAACAAGGGAATAACAAGGTATTTTTCCCTGTAATAGGAACTGAACTGAATCTGAATGCTGTATTTCTCTTCTAGAGCTGATATGGCCTTAAGAACAAGTGGAAAGATTTAAAGATGTTATGCCTCCAAGAACTCTATGTTCATACTGAAACAAGAAACATCAGTGAGCTACACAAAATAGATTTTAATGCCAAATCAATCTCACCAAGAGCGATGCAAAGGGACTTGCATGACCAATGCATTTTCTTTGGAATTATTCCAACAGATGAAACAAGAGGAAAGCGAAAAAGCCAATTTCTAACCACAAGATTTTTCCAGCATCTCCTACAAAACATTTCACTTTCCCTACACAGAAACAAATCCAGACTATGGCACTATTGACAGATGACAGTCAACTGCAATAGCAGAGAGGGGCCTTTTTTAACAGGCCCAAGATGAGCTATCAAGCTTAGTAGCTCGAGATTCACTCAAGAAAAAAAATCTTCAAGCCTCCAATCAATACTGCCTGCAAATTCTCTGCTTGACTGACAAGGAGAGAGGGAAGGCAAGGGAGGACAGACAGCCCATAGCCTCAGGTTCCCCAGGGAGAGGAACAACAGTGTAGTTACACATCTGTAATCAGTCACCGCAGGGAGAGAGGAAGGGTGAAGACCATGGTATCCTGCTTGCCTGCCTTTCAGCACACAACAGCTGTCTCTGAATTTGAAGGCTGATTTGTCTGGGATCCCCACAGTCAATGGAAAGAACCAGCTTCTCAGACCCAATCTCTGGCTGTGCCTAAGACAAGCCACTCCTATTGCATCTCTGGGAGGGATCCATATCTCTCCAGTGACTGCACATTATGCCTTTAGTGCCACATCAAAATACTTAGTTTGGGAGCCTAAAGGTAACAGCCATAAATACTCCTCTCTTTGCTTTTCAGCAGGAAACTGTGGAGTGGGGAGGGGAAGACAACAGGACACAGAGATGCAGCAGATCTTTTCACAATATGATCAACAAATGAAAGGTTCAACACATGCAAGATACATATTTAGAAAAATGAAACCCTGAACAGAGCCAGACTTGAGCCAGCAGTCCTTCCAAGTCAGAGCAGTGCTGAGTCACCAAAAGGCCCCTTTTTTTTGCCTTCTGTCCACATTCTACATGCACTTCCCTTTCCTAATTCCTGGCTGAACATTTTCTTCTGCCTGTAATGAGTGCAGCTTCTGTTCCAACACAGCACAAATAATTCTCAGAGTAGCCTATCAGCAACCCGTAACAGGCAGATATCTCAGCATCTGGAAGACTGTAGTTTTAAAGATCTGACAGGAAATAATATCTGAACTTAGGTGGTAATTAAACTGTCTGAGCAGCGCTAAGAACAGATACATTATCTTTTAATATCAGAAATGAAGTACTATTAGAGAACACAAAGCACTTCTCTACACAGGAAATATACAAAATAGATCCTTCTCTTGCTGCTGGGAGCTCAACAGATACTCATATGTTTGATCACATCTTTGACATCACACTATCGCTCCTACTGACTACTGCCAGCTTTCCCGTGCAATCATGCTTGTATAAATTCGCATATTTCATACAATGTTAAATGACTTTCAGAAATAAATTTTCCTATTAGCCATTTATTATGTAATGACTCATAGTGAAATTTATGGAATGGTACACTGAGCTTCTAGTCTGGGGAGGCAGCGGGGAAGGAAAATCAAGAGACATAAAACTGAACTAAGCAGACTACTGTACTAATACAAGGGGCTGGGGGGGGAAGGGGAAAGAAAAGTTAAAAAAAATCCTAAGACATCCACCAAATTAAAAAGTTGTGGTTTATGTTTTGCTGCTTTAGAGAGTAGAGAGATGAGTTTATAACAAAAATCAAAATCATCTGTAAAACCATAATTTCCTGTCACACGCAATATTTTCATGACTACTGAACACACAGCATTTAAGATAGAAATTCAGAAATCTGCACAAGGAATATGATTTTACTTGAGAGGAAAAGAGACCAAAGGATTAAAATCTTTGAAATATACAGTACTGTCATAAAAACAGACTGACACTGTAAATGCTAGATCTGTAAATGATGCCCAGACAAATAGTTTCAGGACCCAATATTACAGTTGTTTGTATATTTCCTTGCTGAAATTTTAATTCTTAACTGTATCTGAATCAGAGCACACTTTCACATTTCCCAAGGCAAGAAGCTTAGGAGTTCCTTTGTTGTACCTTTCCAGACTTCTCATAAATCCATTTAAATCTCACCAAAAGCTTTCTAAAAATCACCACTTCAGGTATTTCTCCCTGCCTTCATTGTAGAGAACAAAGAGCACACCTTCAGACAAAATGGATCCTCTTTTTTTCCTGATAGGAGCCCAGGATAGAGGCACGCTTTTGATTGTGCACTCAGCATCTCAGTCACTTCCACTGACTAACTCACTGATTCTATACACTCCACCACTATTATTTTTTCAGTAGACCTCTTATCATCAAACTAATTTCACAAACTGGAAGCATCGTCAGTTCAACAAAATAAATTCTTGTCCATAGGCTTTGCCAGAGAATATCTAAGTATTCTGGTACATTAACAACAGCCAGAGTAAAATCCCTCTGTCTAGAGAACTGTCCACAGAAGATCATCTCCTCCTGCTGCCCACATTCCTAACTGAGCCACTAGATCAAAAGTGGTAGAGAATCATGATATGGTTCAAAGCCTAATGAAGATGCATGTTATATATACCACAGCATCTTCTGTTTTGTCTACCAAACACAGCCACACCCAAACCCTCTGTAAGAACTGACAGCAAATGAGTATTAAATAATGCGGGCAGTAAAGTATACAAATAAGAAAGTGCCAAAACCAAGACTATGGGTGAAATTACACAACCAGTTAGCAGGTTATCTGATAACAGTATTTCCTTCAGCCCTGAGTCTATGAATTTGTGCCTAACTCTGCTCATTTCCATAAACACACTGTGATAATCAGTTACAAGTATCACACATTATTTTCCTTCATCATCAGGAAACAGGAGACACAGTGATCTGGGAACAAACAAGAGCGCCCCCAGTAGAATTCCTGCCTCATTTACTGCAAAAACTGGATCTACTAAGTCAAGTAAAAAAAGAAATTTTAAAAATGTTGCTGATAATTTTGCCTCTACCTCTCAGGAGCCATCTTCTTCTCATCACTATGGTTTTTGCATCTTGAAATTATTATAACCAAAACCAAAATCCTGCTCTTTCTTTCAGTGTTCTATCTTCTGTTCTACTACTGATCTCTCCTACTTAGGTTCTTCAGTGCTCACAGTTGAGCGCCTTAGTTGGAAATTAGTTCTTATTCCTTTTTCTTTTTCCCCTACAGCAGCAGCTAAGAGCTAGATATTCTGATTATAAGAATTAGCACATCTATACAAATATGACAAAAGGAAATATGTGATTATATCAGGATATTCTAAAGCTGGTATCTCTCATTTAAGACTTCTGCTTTCAATGAGGCTAAGAACCATATCTTTATATATGTTTTTGTACCAGAAAATAGGAAAGAAATTTTGATTAAGATTTTTGGCTACTTTTATAACACACCTATTTTATCCTGGATTAAGCTGGGAATTGCAATCGGTATTACTATTGTAAGATGTTGTAACAGTTTTCCAAATTCCACATTGCTATCAGATCCTGCTCAGTGGAAGTTTGTATTGTAAGCATTTCCCAGAGAAAGAACAAAGTTCAAAAACTGATGCCTATTTCATCAAGGGTCTTGAAAGCCTGTGGTTGCATGTCTTCCACTATGTGAGAAACCATCTCTTCCTCTTTTGTCATAGGAAGCCGACACACGCTCTAATAAATATAGTTAATCTAACAGCCAAAACTCCAGCAGAAAACATAGTTAGCTCAATATAATTCATCATTGGCAAGCAGAAAACATGCAGAAAGTCAGATTTAAAAGAAAGCAGTCTTAGGGCTCTGATATATTTTTTTTCCTACTAAATTGAATCTTGTTTTTTGAGTATTGATCAAGGAAAAGGGGAAAAAAAACCCTCTGGAACAAGTGGAAATATATCAAATTATTTATAAAATGTTCAAAAATAAACCTTCACGTGTGACCACACAGGGTTTGTTACCTGTAAATACAGAGAGCATCTGTCTGTCTTCCACAAACAATACAAGGATGTAGACGTTACAGAAACACAGTTGCATTTCACTTGGCAGTTTGATGCAGCGTACTTGCACATGACAACACATTGATTTTACTTCTACCTCCATGCAGACATCTACGTAAAGAAATCCATTAGGCAGACAGTTCTCATCTCTATTGACTGACAGAGTGACAATCGAATACTTTTCACCTTCCAAACTGACTGACAGCTAGACACTTAAACAAGCCTTCAAGTTGCAATAATAGTATGAAACACTTTCAATTACCTGAATCAAACAAATCCATGATCCCACTAGTTGAATGTATTTTTCTGTCTGCTGCTATGCCTGGCTTGGTTTACATTGTTGTCTGGGCAATTCAGATCCCTAACAAGAACACTGAAAACAAACAGTAGCCCAGGGTTTCTAAACAATGAGATATACCTAAAGTATTCTTACTAAATGCATTCTTGTGACAAGAAAAAAATAAATGCAGCCAGATTTTTGAATCACTACCTTTCCAGAGTAGCAAGAAAACAAATTCTCTAACACTCAAAGGGAAAAAAAAAAAAAAAAAAAAAAAGGGAAATAACATTAGATAAGTGACTTTCTAATACTAGTAGATTTAATGCCTCCCTGACTTTAAAAGGTAAAAAAAAGTTTAGTAAAATACAATTGCAACAAACAGTATTTTAACTTCAGCTCTATATCCACGGTTTGGACAGTTTTCTAATTCAAATTCTAGGTATTTTTTCTAAGTAATTCAAATTTTACTAAAATTTCTCTCCAAATAAAATTTGAATTCATTTAAGGCATAATATTGAAAAACTGAATTTGACAAAGAAACAACAAACTGGGAAATTAGATTTTTCAGATACAACAGCTCCTAAGTTAATCAAAACCATATATATTTGCATTTTACAATTTCTAGAATGAGTAACTAAGGCTGGAAGTATCTAATGTTCTGTAGACATCAATATGTGCTGCTGCAAGACATTCAGCATGATCAGACTGAAATATCTAAATGAACATGCTTATGAGTTAAACATATACACTGCATAACAGCCAAACAAGTAGGATCAGGGTGCGCTCTAATGTACTGTAATTGGGTTGACAGAAATAAAAGGAAAAGTCAGAGTCCATCAAGAACTGTTCAGTAAAAAACACACAAAAAGCACAAGATTGTCTTTACAATTGAACAGTTGCATCAAAAATGGTCAAAGCATTTTAAAAGACATAATTTTATGTTCTGAGGAAACAAGAACTGAAAATAAACTACGTGTCCACGTATTTCCCTTATAAAAACTGGCTTTTAAGCCATGTTATGTCTGAGGAGGTTCAGTACAGTTCCTAACTTTTCCTCTCCCTCTCTGTGCACTGCTTGTTTTGTTTGGAATCTAGGCAGGTAACAGATAACCTTTACAAAACCCCAGTGTTGCTTTGCAAGCTCCATCACAGTTTAAATGTTCACAACCATAAAAACTGTTGTTTGGAACAACAACCAGACCTTAAAATAAATGTAAAAAACAAAACAAACAAAAAAAAACCCAACCAAACAAAAAAAGAATCAAAAAACAACAACAAAAAAACCCCATCAAACTTAAATGAAAGCAAACAACCCCCCTAAAACCCACCCTCTAAATTCAGCATATAAGCTTGTGTTAACTCTACAGTATTTGAGATCATATGGTATTCTGTTGCTATTATGAATATAATATTTTAAAATATTTTTCAAATATGTCACAACACCAGTTTTAATACTGATTAATAATTTAAAGGATATGTAAGAACACATTTTACCAGTTTGTCTCTTAGAAAGAAATTAAATAATTAGCAAGAAAGCAATTACTTGAAAATTATAATGCTCTTCTGAGTTACTATGCTTAGCATTTCTTCTTTTTTTTTTTTAATCAGTCAATACTATTTGAAGGCGTCAATATAGAATTTACTGTGCACACAACATAAAATGACTCTTTCAGAAGAGACTTGCTGTTGCACACTATACAGCAAATTGATTTTCTGAAAAGGAATGCAGCCTGTACTTAACCTAACAGTGTAACCTTGTTGTACTACATGAAAAGGGATCATGCATATTGATTTCTTTATTACAATTCCTCTTGTGATCAGTAAACATTCGTAAACCCTTCTTCTTGAAAAAAATTACTTTTCTACATTGAAATTAGCAACTATATACAGGCTTAAGTTTTGAATTCTGAAACTGTCCCTCTTTTTACAACAAGATAGATGCCATACTATTCTGGTTTTCTTTGCCCATAATTTGATTTTCTTTAGGGGTATATTCTTTTTCAAGTTGCAAAAAGCAGTCAAACTGGATTGATGCCACTGACAAATAGCTGGATTTGCTAAGCTCAGAAAGTTTTTCTTAAAAAAAAAAGTTACATTCTTGATGTACATAGTAATTCTCCTTTAAAAATAATGGCTTGCACACAAAAGAGCAAAACAGACAAAAAAAAGAGAGGCAGATCATGGGGAAAAAAAGTAAAGGACCTCGGACAGTATCTGCTGATGAAATTAAACTAGAATAGTAATGGAATACAAATTTTATATTGCCTTCTTTTGAACACAATTAAACTCCAGAGTCTGTTAACATGTAGTTTCTGGAATCGATGTAAGCAATTAAAACATTTCAACCAAAATGTTTTGTGAGGCGTAATTACTATAAGGTCACTAGATATTATTTGGAGTCAGTTTAGTTTATCACGTTACGACATGACAGGACGTGAGGCAAAAATTATAAATTCCTTCCCTAAATCTGTCCTTTTCTGATTTAGATGGATGAAGAATAATTAACTCTTAATTATTCAGATGACTTCAAGGCAGTTTCAGGATTCAGTAAAGAATGCAGTCATTTTAACCAAAGAAAGCAGTCTCCTATCATTTATCAAATCTTGCAACTTGACCAATGATGAATAAAAAAATCTATGTTTACCCATAGCCCTAACTGCTACCTTAGAGGTTGTTAAGCAGCAAAATTTCCTTTAAATTCTACCATATGCAAATTATCAGAGCCAATTTGCATTTTAAAGTATTTAACTCTACATATTTATTGGATTTTGAGGCCATGCTGATCATTGATTTATGTGCTTCTGGCAATCATATTTCCATATTTGTATGATTTTGATGACAGTAATAATTCAAATATGCAGAAAGTTGTTCTTTGAACAATATCTTTAATTACGTCCTCAAAGCATCATTGTTTTGCCTGGTGTCCTGACAAAAATGGTTTGAAATGAGAAATGGCATTATGATCTGAAATGCACAGAAGTACATTCGTCCTTTGCTGTCTAGTACCAAATGCACAGAAATGACTTTTCATGTTAACCAATCCTCAGCCCTAACCAGGCTGCAAAGCCCAGCAACCTTGCACGTAAATACTTTATTAATTCTGACACACTTTCACGACAAATTCAATCACAGTTCATGAGATTTCTGTTCAAAATGCAAAACCTGCCCCATTTACTTTGCCGCTAACTCAGAAAGTTTTGCTGCCACGTTTTTTTATTAGAGTTGTCACAAATTACGTGCACTCTTATGAAAGCTATCAAGAACTGTAATCATTAAAAGATCCACGAATATTTTGCCCATTTACTTCTCAAACACAACCATCAACCACATCTTCTGTCACTACTATCAGAACAGTTTGCTTTAATACAACTTTTGTCACTGGAACACATGTATAAACTTTTTAGAATAATTGTTCACTCATGTACAAATATACAAGAGTAATGCATTAGCCTACAAGACGAACTTGTGTTTTAGTTAAGCATTCCTATTTATACTAATGTTCATTTAAATATTGTGCAAAAGTCAAATATTATCAGAATAATATAACATTTTAGTTTAGTGCAGCATAGATTTGCTAGTTTGCTGTTTCCATAAGCAGTGTTCTACATAATACTCTTTCTGCCTCGCTCAGGGACTATCTAATATTTAAAATAAAATAAACAACAGACCCTTTTTTCAAGTTATATATAATTTAAGAAGACTCTGTTTCTTTTAAAAAATGCATAAGTAATTCCATAAATAGATTTGAAATTAACCTAAATTTATCAACATTTTTCCATCTGTAAAACACACAATATTAAATTCTTATGAAATCATTAGGCATACAGTTTGCTTACTCAGAACCAAAACATACCGCTGCACAAATGGGTTTTCTCTCTGATTTTTTTAAAAATATGTTTTACAAAAAAACAATTCCTTTGTATATTCCATACTGTCAGATAGGCAAAAGCAATAATGAAGGTATGTAGCAATTATGACAATTGTCAAAAACAAAACGCAAAAGCAAAATAAACCCTCTAACCTCCATAATAGTAACGTTTTTTTGGCCTGTAAATATCTCAAAACAATAGTTTTTCTTCAGAGGGACTTGAATATTTTATTTATGGATGTTGAACACAAATTTAGTGCACGCTGTAACCGTATAAAACTTGGCTTTGTTTTTTTGTGAGAGCACCCCAGGCAAGCAAACATATAATGTAGACCTGATGTCAGCACCCCTAATATACTTGTTATTGACTTTTTTTTAGCTCCCCAGGTGGAAGAAAAGACTTCACAAGTTTTTTGTATCTGCTACTTATCTCCTTTAAATATAAGCTACTCAGATCAGCAAATAAAGGGAAATGGTTGTAATTTTGTTTGTGTCATCCTTTAAAGAGACATTTACTATTTTGTTAAATATTATCACCACCATATGGAAACTAAACTCGCTTAACTATCAAATGCATTTTAAAGACAATTTCACTTTTACTGTGATTCTTGATTCACTGTAATGTAAATATCTTGTCTTGTTCTAAACAAGCATACTGCTAGTAAAATACATGACATTTGCTGAACAACCTTTCAGGAAATAATTAGATGAAGATAAGATGCTGGTTTAAGCCCCCTACCAGATTAAAAATGTTTACCTCTTTACCAGACAGGTACGATCCACTTATTACCAAAATTATGCAAATAAGTTTACTATTAACTAGATGTGCTAGCAATACTACAAGTAAATACAAAATCTGCACCAAAAAAACAGCAAAAAAAAAGGTATTATTATTTTTTTTATTCATACAAGGTTCCACGGTTTACTTTTAAATCCTTCTAAAGATGATAACGATAAAAGGCCTCTGTAATGTTTGAATCTATTTATAACACGCAGCTGCTGTCGCTGCTGCTGGAGGTGAAGTTAAACCCATGTTTTCCCAGGGAAAAACCGAGAATTAATTCCAGCCTCTCCCTCCGGCACTCTCTAGCGGCTGAGCACGGAGGGGCACCGACGGTACCGGCACCGGCACCGGCACCGATCCGACCTTCGCGGGGCAGGGGCGCGGGCAAGGGTCGCCCAGGCCGGGAAAGCCTTTGAGCAAGGCGCAGGGGGAGAGTGCAAGCCCCGAGTGCCAGGCTGTAGCCATCGGGGAAGCAAAAATCAATCCGTCTGTCCCGCGAAGGAGCGGGGCCGTGGCCGCTGGCAGGAGCCGGGAGGGAGAAGGGCAGAGCCGGGATCGCATCCCGGGCAGGGGGACAGAGAGAGGGAGCGCGGCATCCCGCCGCCTGTACAGCCCCTGCCCTCGCTCCCTGTCACTCCGAAGGAAGGAGGGAAGGGAGGAAATACGGACAGGATTTCTTAGTTCAGACTCATCCCCCTCTCTGCGTTCTTCCAGTCGAGCTTAAACTTTTCACATCTGTGCACACGTCCGTGTGATTAATCTAAGGCTATGGAAAAGAGAGAGGTAACAATTCAGCTGAAATTAAATACCAGAAAGGAGGAAAAAAATATAATAATGGCCAATTCACTGTGATTAGCGAATCGTTTGTGGAAACACTTAACCTAGGAAGCATACTACACAAAAACAACAATGAACACACTTAATAAATCGCTGAATCCTTCCTAAATAACTAGGTAAACAAATTCTGAAGGTTTCTAAGAAATTTAAATTAGTAATCAGACCTGAGTTTAAATGACTAGAAATACATCCTAAACAAATACTGTTTAGCAACCCATATTCTTAGAGGCACAGCTGCTACCTAAGTAATTTTTCTCTCTTCTCTTTTTTTTTTTTTTTTTTTTTTTTTTTTCTCCCCTCTTTCCTTTCTACAGCCCATTAAGGTGCTCCAGGGACTTATTATTGTGCATCCCCTGTCCTGACCATAATTGCCTTCCAGGTACAATATTTCTCATGACTGAGATGTCCTAAACACAGCTAGGTGCTCTCCAGAGCAGCCAACAGATTTCCTCCACAGTGTAAGGACCAAGTAGTGGGCATGTCCCGGTTCCATAAACACTGGAGAGGGCAGAACTAATGTCATTTACCTACTAACATGTGAATCTTGATGAACCTGTTGTATATGCTCTCGAGAAGGAGTCAAATACATTTTCTTCTTAGAAGACGAACTCCTCTAATAAATCATGCGGCAACAATACAAATGTAAACGTACAAGAAAGCTTAGATTTTACATATATAATCCAAAATACTCAATTTTATAACCTAAGAATAACACAGCATACATTTATTTTCTAGAATACTCAACCCAGTATTAAACTGTAGAACTATTTTGTAAGCAAATTAAATTTTGGCCCTTAAGACTATGACATTGTAACTAAATGGGTAAATGAAAAATATTTTAGTTACAGCTTAGGCCTCTCAATATATTTCAGGCATAATGAATGAATCCTTAAATCGATACCATAAAATATACAGAATTTATAAATAATTAAGATATTTATCTTCATGGTAGAGAATAAAGTTATTGTATGTAGTTTAGATATGGAAATGAAATTCCTGTATAAAACTGGTTCCATTTTTATCATTTGTAGAGCTCAGTAGCACAGCTTATTAATAATAGATTAAGCAGTTGTAGCCAGCTATATAAATTGGCAGTTGATTGCAAAGGGACCTAAAATTGCAATAGCACAGCATAGCAGTTAATGCAAAAAATGGCCCTTTCATTTGTAAAATAACAAAAATCTGCACCTTAAATTGCTGCACTCAGCCTGTAGCTGTTGTAAGGCAAAAAATAAAAGCAATATGACAAAATTAAAGCGATATGGAAGTAGCATTTAGCAGTAAATATGAGTACAAATAAAAGTTAGTTTCCACATGTCCTCCTTCTCATTGAAAATTAAAGCAAAACATTTGGTAGTTTACATGATGAATTAAGAATCACTCGATCTGAGAAAGTCAAAAAGCATACCTAATATTTCAGTGTTGTACTGTGAGCTACTTCATACAGTACAAACGAGTAATATACCTTTGAAAGAATTCCACTCCACAATCTGCTAATGAGTAGCTTTTCAGAAGCAAGCTGCTTTTCCAGCAGCTTAAAAGAAATTCCTTTGTATCAACTTAGTTGTATGCAAATTAGGTTTAAAAAAGGAAAGACCTGGATGGGAATTGAGAGTAATGAAACCTTGCGAAGTACCAACATAAATGAAACACAAGGGTAAACACACTTTTGTATGTGCTGAAGTCACCGCTTCACGCTTAACACTGAAAGGGCTTAGTAGAAAACATCTGCTCCTACAAAAGCTAAAGTCAGTTTGGCAAAAGCATGTGATAAATGGCCAGTTTCCATTTAAAATGCCTAAAACCGGTAACAACATAAAAGGAACGCTGAGACTCTGGAAGTGTCCCCTTTTATAAAACTAACATACAGCTTTTCGGCGATTCTGTTCTTTCAGCGTTTGTATAGCACAAGCATTATTGTAATCATGCACAATTAGAAATACTAGAAAACTGGAACAGATTTAAGAGTCATGTATAATATAAACCCCAGAATAACGGGAAAAGATGAAGTATTGTAACATTTTGCTGTAGCTTGTAAAAGGTGTACATAGAAAAATTGTGAATAGTGAAGGACTAAGCACACGAAATAAGAAAAATGTACAGGTCAACTCATTTATAGTAATTCAACCTTCATCTTCTGATTTACTTACTGTAAAATATCTATTATAGCCACAATTTGGTAGTGAACTGTAGCCATCTACTGGAATGAACAGATAAAGCAAATGTTTAAGACAATGTTCCTCCTCAGGAATCTAGCTTGCTTTGTATGCTTTCTAGTATACGCCAGAAAAATGAACAGTGTTAGATGTTATTAATACCAGAAAAGGAACATCTCCCCAAGCCAGCACAACCTAAACAGTGTAAAAAATACACTCAGTTATTTGGTAAGCACATTTAGAGAGAAAAACAATACTTTTTTACAATAGTAATGCATAGATTGTTTACTATAAACAGTGAAATGTTATCTTATGATCATTGTATTTAAATTTTCAAAAGCATAAAGTTGCATTTCAAGTAAAATGAAATACTATTATTGAGTATTTATTGTAAACTTTATCGTAAGGCAAAGCAAATGAAATAATTTTGGTGCTTTAAAAATTCAGGACTGTATATTTCATTAATCATCATTGACATGTAATATGGTACTAATAAGGCTAGCTTTCCTTTATTTTAAAAACAAAAACAATCAACCCATGCCAAAGTGTTCTGCTCTCCTGAAACAGAAGAGCTTGTCCCAATACTTGGGGAAACACTCTTGAGTGGAGTGACTTTGGTTGTATCCTGCTTTTATGAGGTAAGGAGGCGTGTACTAATATTCCCAGAAGAATTAATTCAACCTATGTTCTGGTTTTAAGTACATCTTCTAAGACATCTCAAGTTCTAGCAGAAGAGCAAATGCTGAGTGGTAGAGGGAACCTGCAGAAAAATCCAAACCCATTATTGAGGGAAAACAGCTTGCAGAAAGAGATGATACCTGTTATTAGACTAGTTGAGACTACTGGAACAGTGAACAAGCTCTCCTCAGAGGCTTGGAAGGACTGAGCTGGAAAATACACCTGTTTCATCCAGGAGTATGGTTTAATCTCCTAGCATCACTTCTTAGTATCTCCAGACCCATGATCATGGCTGCAATAACATAACTACTTACAGTTTATTCTCAGAGAAGACACTACGAGTGCCAAAGAGCAGTAATTCAGGCCGAAGCTGCAGGTATCATGATACATCACCAGATCTAGAGATGCTAATTAAATTGTCAAATGGGTAAAGGGGAAAACAGCCAAAGTAAGATCCTTTTGTTCCACTTTTAATGCAGTTTTTGGCCAATTTGATTTCCATTATGAGGGGAAACAGGCTATACTATCAGCCTATACATTCCTCTCTGTCCTCTAGGTGTTTTGGCCCTACAAAAGCAATGTTAGAGTCTCTTCCAAGCATTTGAGGTGTTCTAAAGTACTCAGTTCAAATTATTCATACTGCAGCAGCAACACACTTTCTGTTGCATTTCAGACCTAAACCAGACACAGATTTCTCAAGATTTAATGTCAGTAAAACTAGCTTATAGTAAAAGTAAACTTGAATAAAACTAGCTTATATCAAAATAAGGTTCAATGTTTAATTGACACAAAGGAAGGGCAAGCCAAGAAAATGGGAAGCATAATGGTCTAAACCTTATAAGTTGCTTCCGGAGCTGTTCCTGAAAAAGGGGACAAATACAGCTGGTAATGGAAGTGGAGGATACCAAAAACATTCAAAGATCAACAGCAAATCACTGATATATGTACACGCACACACAGAGTACACCCTGCAAAAGGAGACAGTGTCTAGAAAATCCTTATGCCATGATTAACCCCTATATAACTCAGCTTTTATGGCTCAGAGAAAGCCAGCATAGTATTAAGCAAAAATTATTACACAGAAGGAGACAGCAGAGCTTTGCAGTCAGGGGGAAGTTAAAGTTTCCTCAACTGTGCCTGCAATTTCACAATCATATTTGAAGATGTGCTCCAGTGTATTTATTCTGAGACCAGCAATGCCACACATGGAAATCAACTGTTCTCAAAAAATCTCTAATATAATCTTTATCATCACAGATCTCTGTCTAATAAAGTGAAATGTAACTAAGCAATTTTAAATGGGGAAAAATATCTTGGCAAGTCACTTAACAAAAGCCCATTAATGAAATTATTTACTTAAGTTATAAACAATAAAACATTTAACTCAACAGATTTGGCCAGAATAATACAGAATAATACTCTCATTGACAAAACCATTTTTTCTACAAAAACTGGGGAGGAATTTTTATGAACTATCCCACTAGGCAGAACTGATAG